>NW_013665771.1:851133-854792 GCF_000517525.1 Limulus polyphemus
AACTGTTCCATTCTTTCAGTAACATACCCAGCAGTGTCTGATTTTGCAACTTGGGTATGAAGAATGTCTAATCTTTTTATTAGAAATCTTGTTTTATTTGTTGAAAAATAATACTTTTATTATCAAAATACATATAATCACACACATATTCATTAGTTGCATGAAATGAAACAAAATTCTGTTGGACAAACTACAAAAAGTTGTTGTCAAAGTTAACATTTTCCTAAACTGAAAATGTATTTCAGGTAGATATTTATCTCTCCTCACAAAATAGCTTTCCTGATTAGTATTGCCCTCTAATGGTACAAATTTCCAATACTCACCACTAGCCTTCCACCTCCTGCTTTTGTATATCCACATGTAAATGATTATGCAGCACCTCTCCATCAACAGGAGCACAACACAACCCCTATTGTAAGCAGCCCCCTCTCCACATTTGTACTTGTTAATCACTTTGAGATTGGTCAAGACGTTTCACTAGAAGTGGGGAGGCTGGGTGAGAAATGTGAGAGGAGGTAAATATCTACTGGAAATACATTTTCAATTTAGGAAAACATTAACTTCTGATATGATATCTCACCTTTTTGAATTCGATGACAAAATAACTAGAATCGCACATTGAACTGGTGGAGGGCTGGTAAAAAAAAAAATGATCCTCCTTTAAGAAACATCCATGAGGTGTGAAACCAAAACAGAAAATATTACACCTCAGCGGAAGACCACACCACTGATCCAGGTATACTCTTTGCTCTTTTATAACTGTGTTGCAAACATAAAAGGTGGAAAACATGAAGGAATCCCATAATACATATTACTTATTAATGAGATCCCTGGGTGTTGAGTGGCTAGGGTGCGACAGTACTTAGCAGTAGTTCAACCTCATCCAACACCTGACAGCATCAGGAATTGTGAATCAGTTCCGCAGTAGGCAGAGAATCACCTCCCTCTTCCCCTCGAATCAGGAATTGGTAGGGAAGATGAGCTTCTGTACCAAAATCCATCTCCACTTGCACGTATTTCCAACCCAACCAATATTTGATCCACCACGAACTGAGATCCAGCAAATGGTAGGAAGGTTGAAAGCCCCTGTGGGATGACATCTCCGGTCCAAAACCAAGCGGCATTGGGCATGTTTCTTCCAGTCCACTGTAGGAGGAGGATACCTGACCATATACAAGTGGGAATATATGTGCTGCATTCAGCTACAACCAACACCAGCTATGCTGGGAAGCGAGATTCAGCAGAAGGTAGGAAGAGGGACTGCAAACCTGGGATACATCTCCAGTCCAAAACCTGGCAGCATTAGGAACTGTTCAGCCAGTCCACAGTAGGAGGAGGGATACCAGCCAGAACACGTGAAGACTTACTTAGCTAGACTATCTCCAACTAACACCTGACTTCCCGGCAGGCCCACCGAGGGGGGAGCAACTACCCTTGGGCCCGTGCATGCTCAAAGGCCCATAAAAAATACCCCAACTTCAAACTCGATTTTTTACAAATTTGCATACTCTTAAGCTAAGAATCAATAGACCAGAAAAACTGAGTGGTATGATGGTATGAGAGGCCTCCATGGTCCACCACCCTCATACTCCACTTCAAGAAAGAAGGGGAAAATGTGCTGGAGAGTCCAGAGTACCGCATCACCAGAGACAGTGCAATGAGTGACAACAATACCCTATTTTGAGAAGCAGAGCTATCACGTAGACAGATTTGATCAACCAACACCTAGCAGTATCTGAAATTGTACATTAGGTTCGCAGTAGGAAGAGTCTCAATGCCATGGAGCATCAGAGATGGGCAGCAATACCTGTCTGCTTTACTCATGATTGTCCATGAATGTATGGTCTGGGATGAACATACTTATGAAGCAAAAGACCACTAGTGGTCCTACAGAACACCCAATCTCTACAGAGTGCGTAATATAATCCTGTGATGTAATTGATTCGGCATAGATGACAACTGAACAGACACACACAACAAACACCTAGCAGCATCTGGAATTGTACATCAGTTCTGCGGTAGGAAGGGCTACAATGTAATTATCATTGAGCATGGTCACAGAATGGACAGTGCAAATTTTCCAAAAAAAAAGTACACTTGGTCAGGCACCACTTACCAATAGAGTGGGATTTACAATACACTAGCAAAAAGGCCCCCTGTAAATAAAATAAGTAACGAAAACATGCTGGGCAAGAACCAGCCATGTGATACAAATAATGTGAAACAAAGGCATGAGATGTAGTCCATATACCGGCCCCCGATGATGACCTCCAAAAGAAGATGGAAATGGGCAATCAGGGACATGGTGAAGTAATGGATTTGATAAGAAGATACCCTAAAAATGTGATACTCCTCAGGCAAAAGGGAAGAATACACCAGCTTAATTAACTAGAAAATCTCACCTGTGAGGGCAATGGGAGAGAGGTCCCGGAACACAAAAGGGTTCCATGGAATAAACAAACAGTTATGGGAACCAAAGAAGTGCACATGCGAGGAAGATACCATTGGAGGGCTCAGACTGTACATTGAAGGCAGTCAGGATCCAAATGGTCATAGATGTAGGAAATGAAGGATACTGAAATGGGACAAAAAGTAGAATTACCTCCCTATCAACAGAAGTCTTGGGGAAAAATGAATTACCAGAGAAGAGGAGAACTTAGAAACTGTGGAACAGCACCTGGCAAGCATCAATCGCAAAGATCTCAGAATGCTGCTGGCCACAAGCCAATAATATGAGGAATAGGGATTTTAAGGAAATGTGATACAGGGAACATGAAGACTAAGGTTCAAATGGAGGAGGAGTGAGTGCATAAAGGACAACATTAAGATTCCAATCCGGGAGAGATACGGGGTGGGGAGGACAGGAAAGAGAAAACGTACAAAATAACAAAGACAATAGGGGAGACTGGAAGACAGAGGCAAACTCAGTAAATCTGAATGTCCAAGATAATGCAGTTCGATAGACAGCAATCAAGAAAACTGACAGTCCCCTAATGAAGATCCAAGTGAAAAATGTAATAATTTTGGTAGGGAAAGTTGTGAATGACAATATACCCAGTAAAGTGACCAGCAGCAGACGGTATACCATTCACACTGATAAACTGGCAAGAAGAAAGGATGAACAAAATATACAATCAATGAGGCAACACGCCTAGAAAATCCAGATTGTCTGGCAAGGGACTGGACAAAAGCCATGCGTGAAGCTGGAGACTGGGAATGGACAGATGAAGCATGCCTGATTGAGATTGATGAAGGAGCATGAGAGACAATGGCAAAGGAAGGGGCGGTGACACTGAAAGTTTACTCAGAAGCAGAAACCACAACTGAGCAGGCCAAAACGAAGCCACCTGGAGCACACAACACAAAATGGTCTGAATCAGTGAAAGGAACCAGGGAATAAAACGAAAAGGAGGACATGCATACACGTAATATCCCTTACAGTTTTGACTGAGAGCATGTACAGCTACTGCCAAAGGATAAGGAACAGAAGACCAAAAAGTTCCGAATCACCTACTGTAGACACTGGCGAGAAACAGGATCACATGTTGAGGGAAGGCAACAGATGAGGAGATAACAGGAGAAGGGAATGGAAGTGAAGGACCAGATCCTCTGAAAGAACTGTAGGACCCATGGGTCCATTGTGAATGGTGTCCACATAT
>NW_013665771.1:855359-872215 GCF_000517525.1 Limulus polyphemus
TCCCCTAATATCAATTGTGACTGGGAAGCATATTGGGGGGGGGTAGGCTGTCCAAACTTTCGACCTGCCTGTCAGACACCCCAGAAACAGGAAAACAGAATATTCCTCATGTGGTGGTAAAGGTTGCATGAAAGTGGACATTTTTCATCGAGTAATTGTCAACGGCCAAAAATTGAGTCTCAACCTGGTAGTTGTAGTCAGGAAACCCGCAGAAACAAGAACAGCTGTGGTAGTTGTAACTACCTAAAACTGTGAGTGCATAGTGACAATCCCAAACTTGAAGCAAAAAATTATAAAGATATATGAAAAAAGTAAGAGAAGTTGGACAAAGCAACTTTTCACAATTCAAAAATGCAAAAAAGTAAAGAAATATTAAAGAAAAACTAAGTCTGTACAATAAAGGAAAACATCGACAAATGTGCAAGTAAAAACAATACATTTATACAGTACCACTGCCAGTCAAGAAGTAATTAATGAGTGCAAATGTGGAGACAGAGCTGGTTATGATAGGGGTTGTGTTATGCTCCTATTGGTGGAGAGCTGCTGCATCATCATTTACATGTGGATATGCAGAAGTGGAAGGTGGAAGGCTAGTGGTGAGTGTTGAACATTTGTGCCAACAGAGGGCAGTACTAATCCAGAAAAGCTATTTTGTGAGGTAAGATATTGTATTGGAAATAAGAGCATTTTTCAAAGAAATGAAATATCAAGATTTTACTGAAACCATGTTAGAAGTTTTCTCAACACAAAAACCACTCAATAATATTTTAAAGATTTTTCCAGATAACTAAACATGAGCTGAAAAACACCTTCCTGCTACTGCATTATAAATCTTACCAATGATAATTTTTTTCCACCATACAACAATAAGAAATAAAAAATCTGTGCTAAAATTAGTCATAGGATACAGAATTATGTTTTTCATACTTACTGATATGGAACTGCTCTCATATGTTTCTGGAACAGCAGAATTACCGACATCTTGCATCCACTGCAGTATATTTTCTGTGATACCACAACCAGCAGCATGTCCCTGACGTTTAGAAGCAAAAGGATCAATGACATCATTGGCAGAGTAAATAATGGAATGAAAAGGACTTGCATTGTTCTCAAAATATTTATTTGTTCGCTCAATATAATATGTTTCATTTGATGTGTGAATTTTTCCTTCAAACACTCCTTCTCGTAGTGATCCATATACAGCTGTTTTGGGTTCACCTGTTAATGAAAATAAACAGTTACATATTTCAATACAGAAAAAAATTAATTTTTTTATATAAGTAATCTTCTTTGATGGAAAATGTACAAACTTTTGAAGCTTATGTCACACAGAGTACATAGAGCTTGAAATTAGCACCAGTCTACCAGACCAAGACTTGTAAAAATTGTCAAGCCAGTAAAATAACAATTTTATTAGTCCAGTGGACCTGTAAAAACTTTTGAGATAATCTCTATCCTTATCCATTAAAAACATAAGACCTGAATGTTACAAAACACAACCTTACAGCATAATAAACCAATCCAATTCCACAGATTATGATCTTACCTCAGAGTTCAAAAGAGTTGAAGACACCATATTTTTATTTTAGAGCTAAATTTAAGTATGATAAATGATTTTGTAATGTAGTAACATACTGCTGAGGTTTCCAAGCCCTGAAAGCATAGCCTCAGTGAAGAACAGAAAACAGAGAAAGGCAAAATGTATGACAATTCAAAAAGAAAATTAGTTTTCCTTAAATCTTGCTTGACTGGTATGCCCTGACTCACTTATGATGACACAGTGGGGAAACCATATTGCACTGATTACAAGAAAGGTTGGGTAACTTTACTACAGGTTATTCAAACATGTACATTTCAGCAGTCACAAATCAGCCAAAATTACCAAACCAGTAGAACTGAAAGCAGAAAAAATGTTGAAGTAAATAAATGCAAATGTTCTGAAAAAACTAGTTTGTATATTAAAGACATTTCATTCTTTGGGCCAAAAATCCAAGGCCTTTTACAGATTTTGTACTACATTGCAAGATGAATTGAAAAATGTTGACTTTGTAAACACCTACAGGTCTGATAAACAAGCAAAGAATTTTACTCATTTTATGCCAAAGGCTCAGAGAATGAAATGCTACAAAATGTCAAGTAAGCCAAGATTCTCTCCATTACAAGGAATGGGTCTATGAATAATGAACTCAATAGTTATGGGTAAGTCCATTGGGCACAGCTCGTAAGGAGAAAGATACAGTTCAACAATATTTACAATAAAACTGAGCTATCTTAATGTATCTTGATGAAAGTTGGTAAGATTTTGTTAAAGATTACAAGTATTTTGTATTTGAACTAAAGATTGTTATTTTTCTATTGTAGTTATTTGTACTCAGACTCTGAATATTTCAAGTATTATCATCAACGTATTGTGCACTGAAATGTTTAAAATTAATTTGCAACACATGTCAATGAGCATTCTTGGGGTTCACTCAGCAGTGACACTTCAGCAGTCGTCAGAATGTTGGGACACTTGCCTACTACATTAAGCCTGATAAACTGAGGCTATTTGGCTTATGAATGAAGGTATAATTTAATAAACTCAAATAAAAGGAAAAAACACTTCAATGTTCAATGAAAAACTTTATTTACAATTTACACTTCAAGTTGTTTCCCCTTTATGAGTGCAAAGTAATTTTCATGATAAGATTAAAAATACTTTTATTTCTCTGAAAATTTTCCAATATCATTTGCATAATCCCTAAAACATCCTAAATAAATATCAAATGTTTTTTCCAAAAAAACGTAATATTTTATCACTTATTTTCTTTACCATAACTCTTTGATAGAGATAGTCATGGGTAAGCATGTACTATAAAGCCTCAAAGGCAGTACTATACAAAAAATTAAGAGTGGTTGCAGCCCTGATGAATGGCAGAAAACAAAGCTACTGCATGGTACAAACACCACCTGGATGTACATACGAGGATAAGTTCTTTTATTTAAAAAAAATGATTGTCCACAACCTAAACTGTTGTATAAATTATTCTTTATAATAAAAAATGCATAAGTAAAGAATACAAACGTTTATATTTCAATTACTTTTATCAATGTAATTTAATTCTTGTCTTCATAAAATGAATCAGGATGTCCCCTTTAGCAACTAAAATCCATCATTGTTGTATTTCAACAATTTGCCAAAGATCTACCCTGAAACATTTGGAGATTAGATGTTCTTCAAGGAAATAAAACCAATTCAAATATGTACCTTTAACAACTGGTCAAGTCTATCCTGATTCATTTGTAGATAGGATGAACTTATTGTTACTTGCCTTTTGACTGAGAGCCTCTAGAAACAAGTTATTTGCACTGCAAATAAAGTTTGTTTGTTTATCAGTGTAATTAAATTTAAGTTTGTCTACATTAACTTTAATTGCATTAATATGATAAGCAAATCTCTTAATGACCTTCATAATAGAATGTCATACTTTAAAAAAAACACTAAAAAACAAGTGCAAGTGTGTTTGTAACATGTGTTGAACTGGTGAAAGAGGGGACAAAAACCTTACTGATCCTCTCTCACTAGTCCAGTATATCCCACACTTATAATCTCACACTTAAAGTTGCAGCAAAATCTAAAATGAAAACAAAGTCAGAATTATAATGAAAACTACACTGTTCTTACCAAAATGTTATAACAAAGTTAAAGTCAAAAAGTTACCAAAATCTGCCTAACTAAGGAGAGCCTGGCATTTAATACTAAAAATACAATAACATCACATAAAGCCAAGTTGCACATGTCACTCATCAACCACGTGACCTTCATCCACTATGACTCAAGTGCAAAGGTGGGAACCTTGGGGCATTACCCAATTCACTGAGAGAAAAGACAGCTGTCTACTCTAGGACATCACGAGCTAGCTGCAAGAAAATGTGGTTAACTGCCAATTAGTGAACTAAGTCCATCACGAGCTAAAATCAGGAAAAGTTAGATGTTTTTTATTTGAGCAACTTTCTGTATCCAAATTGAACTGTGGGAAAATACTGAAATTTCATTATTAATATTAACTATGAGTATAATAAAAACATGGTACCATCCTGTATCACAAGTTACTAAATTATAGCAATTACTCTAAGTTAAATTATAATGAGATGGTTAATCTGCCAAATGAAATAAAAAAACTGTTCTTTATCCACAGCTATGAAAAACAAATTCCATCAAATTATTGCATAGCTTATTTCTGTGCTTTACCCAAGATAGATAAACACGTTCCTTTTTAACCAATAGTCTCTTGTATTGGTTTGTCTACATATTTAATTGCATTTAATTATATTACTTTAGTGGTAGACCATTAACATGCTATTTCAGAAAAAGCTGGTGTAGATACTGCTTTACTTGAACCAGAATGCACTACTCTAAAACAGAAGCAGTGAAGAAGCTGTATATATACACATAACTCAATGAATAAAGATGTATGTCAAATTAATAATGCTATAAAATACACTCCAGTCTGAGTCATTCTAATGATTCCTTACAGAAGTTCTATTTATTTTGTTTACTTTAAAAATATTAGAACAACTGTAAACATTAATCAAGAAAATGTTACACATTTTAAACACTGTTTGTCAGTTTATTTTACAGATACTCAAACATCAAGAGTAGTACTTGGTCTGATCTTCAGATAGTATGAAAATGACTGTCCCAACACATTGAGTGTATTTGATCTGCCAATGACACTGCCAGCACATTCAGCAGATTATACAGCCAAATGAAAAAAAAATTAAGAATAACTACGTAGTAAACTAAGTTGTACTACTCTGCAAGACTTAATGCACATCAATCTTCATTATGATGACATTAGATCACTTGGCCCAATCCTAGCAATTAATTAATGCCATACAAGTTTTGAAAAGGAACCACAAGGCCAGAGTAGCAGCCTTATGGAGCCAAGAAAGCAGCAGAGGTGGTTGACTCAATATATGAGAATTCTTCTGATGAGTCTTTGTGATAATAAATTGCCGAAAAAATTTATTTAAGATTTCACCAATTGTACAACAGAAAATAACCTATAAGTACATCTAATAATTGACTCATTTTTTGGAAAACGCAGCTTAATGATAAAACAAAACACGAATGTAATAACAGAAAGCATTTATTAAACATTTCAGAATTGTCCTAATTTCATCATTGGTAATCTAAAGGTACAAAACAAACAAAAACTATTTATTTGTAATTACAACAGAAATAAACACGTAAGAAATAAACAATTTGAATATACAATTATAACGGGAGAAAATTAAAACTGAGGCACAAATGAAGTAGTTAAAATAGGTTTAAATCCAGTGAAGACTGTGTTATTTAGGGATGGAAGAAGAGTTTTTAATTATAATGTGTCTTTCATAAGAAGTTCAGTATCATGTTTGGCTGTTGAAAGAATTTTAAAGTTTGAGAGAGAAATCGGATGTCACATAAACAACTAATCAAAATTATTGTTTCTGATTATTCTAACTATCCAAGTAATTGAAATAGTGCGATTATGATTATTTTTTTATTAGTTCAAGTTTGTTCAGCTTAACCAGTTAATGTCAACTCAAGAAAATAATCAAAATTAGCATTTACAGCTCCTATTTTTGATTATTCCAACTATCCAAGTAATCGATACCATTATGATTTCTCATTTTTATTTTTTGATTAATTAAAGCTTGTTCAACTTTGGACAAGTACAATCCAGTGATTATGGTAGTTTCTTTGTGATTCAAGGGTTACAGGTTTGATTCCTGTTACTACCAACCATGCTTGGCCTTTGAGCCATAGGGACATAATATCTGTTTCTTTGTTATTGCAAAACTACTAAAGTTATCTGCCTTTGCCCCTAATTTTGAGCTGCTAACCAGAAAGAAGGCAACCAGTTGGCAACACCCTCCACCAACTCTTGGGCTACCCTTTTACCATCAAATATTGGGATTGACCATGTAACAACATGACAGCTCTTACTACTTCCACTGGCATGACTGCATGTGATGTTATGCATGTGTTCTGTTTGCTTGCAGTCTACTAGCTACTTGTTAAATAACTTGCCTCAGTGATGTGTGTTGTTAGCATTTTCCTTGTTTGGAATAAACAATAGGGTAGCTTTAACTTAATATAAACTTACTTATTACAAGCTACAAACATAACCAATGTTACTCAGGGTAAGATTGTTTTACTAAAACAAGTTAGAGCAAATTAAGATTTATTGTTCTTCCTTTGCTCAAAAAAATGTTGATTGGTGAATAACTTGCTCATTCAACTTTGTTTGTCATAAATTACTAAACATGGACTAATAACAGTCTAATAAATCATTAATATTTGTCGTGAGGAGAGGAAATCCACTATACATTTTAAATAAAGCCCAAAGATACAACTTTTGAGTGGATTGTATATTTTTTATTTAACTTTTTTTATAATGTTTCAACCACTACTCATGTGACCAAGATATTTTTAGTGCAAAGTGGAACAAGTCTTTCAAAATTTCCAAGCTCAGGTTATAATAGAATTTGTTGGAATTTTTTTATATCATTTCTAGAGCTAGGTTTGTTGCTTCATCTTTTGGTATTATTGTATACATGGAGACTATGTCAGAACTGTACATTTTGTGATGAATGTTGAGGTCTTTGAGAATGTTTCAAAATTTTAAAACATCTTTAACCTTGTATTTACTGTTGTCATGTAATGGTTTGATCAGAAAATCTAGGAATTGTGCAAGCTCATGGTTGTAGCTGCCATAAGTGGAAAGGATGGAAAGATGTCAATTGGGTTTTTGTGAATTTTCGGAGCACCAAACAAACAAGGGGTACATGCAAGGGATAAGCTGTTGTACATGTCTTCTGTGATGTCATTGTTCTTTTTCAACTGTAAAAGTAGGCTATTCAATTGTCTTCCATAATATTCATTAAGGTTTTTGGATACTTCTTTAAATTTGGTTGAATCATTTTGGTGTTTTTTTAATAAGTTTCCATAATTACAGTTTTACCCCTTTGTCAGCCTTTACTATAATAACTTGTGAATTATTCTGCAATTCTTTTAGGGCTGATATTTGGCATATTTTGACATTCTGATTAATTTAATGGTTTTTCAGTAGATAACCTTCACTTCTACATGATATTTCATGGATGAAATAGTTTAGGTTTTGATTGTCATTTGGTATTTTAGGTAACCAAATTCTGTTATTCTTGCCTCGAAATGTCTTTATAGAAATATTAGTTATTCATGAACTAAAACCTAATTTAAATCAAAACACATATGTCACCCTTTTGTTTTTCTAAATTGGAACAAAATGCTCATGCAGCATTTCACAAAGTAGAGACAGTTACCTGATGATAACCACAAGTGGTCAAAATGTCGTAAATTATTTAAATAAAAATAAACCATCTGTTCAAAAGCTGTATCTTTAGACTTTTATTTAAAGTGTATAGTTATAGTGGATTTCCTCTACTCGCAACAAATGTCATCAACTACAGTAAAACACTAACTATAAGAGTTGTACGAGATCATCAATAGAAAATTCTGTTACATTACAATACTTAATAAGAGATCAGTGTTCTGTGGTATCTGGCAGACTACAATAAGGAAATTTGTGATTCACAACTCTTATGCATACCAACAACTCTGCAAAACCTATCTACAACTAGATCTTACAATATAAACAGCCGATCTCTTTAAGGACATCCACCTAAAACAAATGTCTTTAATGCCTAAGAAATGTCTCTAATCAAAAGAACAAAAGACCTAGTACCCGTAAGCTTTAAAGCTGTTTAATTTGTTGATTTCTCAGCATGTTCATGTGTTTAACTTTCTTCTAGTCTATACTGTAAAATTTAAACATATTAATCATTTTAATGTATTCCTTCCAAGACCGTACAAACAACTTTTCATGAATTTAGGAAACAAATCTGAAACTGTCTTAAATTTCTTTTTTACCCGAATATTTCTATCACATTAAACAAAAGGTAGTTCGAAACCATCTTTAAAAAGACCAAAATAAGAAGATAAGTCTCATGTGAGAATAATCAGTTAGTCATTTAATGAATTAGTTAGTTTCACTAATCACCCAGTTCAACATGTCATAATGTTATCTATCACTAATAATCTAAGAGAAATTATGAGGGCATTCATTACAGAGATGTGCATTGTGCACTTAGAAAGAAATAACACTATTAAATAATTAGAGGGGTACTCAGTAAAGCACATACCTCTGCCACAGAGCATTAATCATTTTTGAACCTCAAAAACAAAAATGTGTCTATATATATATAAAGATTGTTGTTGTTTGTAGTTAAGCACAAAGCTACACAATGGGCTATCTGTGCTCTGCCCACCATGGGTATCGAAACCCGGTTTCTAGCGTTGTAAATCTGCAGACATACCGCAGTGCCACTGAGGGGCCTATTTATATATCTGTTGTTATCAACAGATAAGGATTATTTTCGGCAGGACAATGAGAAATAATATTCTGCACATGTCCACCATGTTTCATCAGAATCCGATCATTTTTGATTGAGTTTTAGAGCAGAATACTATGAAAAATTGGTCCCAATGTTAACAGATATTTTTTTTATTTTTGAGACTTTGACCCTCCAAAAACTAATCACTTCTAAGTTGAATCATAGTCCAAATGTATACCAACTTTCATTCAAATCCACTCTGCTGTTTGAGAAATCTTGCTGAGAAACAAACACACACACACAAAGGGGAGAAAACATAACCTCCATCACCTTCTGCAGTGGAGATAATTATGTTATTGTTTATTAGTTTTTCTAATATTGAAGAACTATAAAAGAATAATATGTATAACCTAATAAGGAAACAAGTATCATGGAAAGTAATGTCATTTTTTAAAGTACATTATGGTAGAAAATTTTAATATGCATGTAATTTACATTTCCTATTTACAACTAAAAAAGTAACTAGTATACTGAATTATTTGGAGATTTTTTATACTTATCAAAAATGTCTTTAATCAATTTATGTTACTCACCATTAGGTAAGAAATATGTTTGTATATATGATAAAAACTATAACTTCAGTATTTTAATTCAGTAAATTTCTATTTCATACAAGTAGCAAAATGTACTGAATAAGAATTATTAATGACATAAAGGGTTGTTGGTGTGAATACCTTCTTTATAATAAATTACATTTGTCATAAGATATTAATGGATATGGCAGACACAACTACATACCTCTAAATCATTAAAATTCCCCTGGGTTTTTGGTCAAAAGGCTGTAAATGTAATTGCTTTGTTTACTAATGTAACAAGTCTCAATTACTTTACTATTTATGGCATTACTTTAGCTCTTTTTTTAGTCTTCTCACAAAGGAAAGACAGTAAATTATAATTATAACTTACAACTCAGAACTGTGGCTTAGTAAAACATCTGGATCATATACATAATACAATCAATTACAATAAAATAGTTCTGAAATTACTGCATGTATACACACAGTCTTTCTTACACATGCACTTATTATCCTAAAGTACATAGTAAATAGGCTTAGCTGACACTGTACAAACTCATTAGATGCTGATGAAGCAAAAACTGGTATTACAATAAATATAATAAAGAAAAAGCTAACTTCAAAAACGTGAATGTAGTCCTGGAATGTCATTGCTGCAATAAAAATATTTTTCGTAACAGGAAATAATAGAAAAGCTACATTAAAATTTACATGTTCATTCCACGTTCCTGCCAAACAAAATAAACTCACCCAATAAAACTCCATTATACAGATGAGATGTGTCCAATTCTTCATTAAAACCATTTGGTGTTTCAAATATAATATCTGGGGAAAATACTCCTGTCTCTCTCTTTAATCTTAAGTTAAAATGCCTGAAAATACAAAGTAAAAATGATTACAAAAGAAAAAGCAAGATAATAAAAACAAAATTTTAACAACACTCCAACAAGTATATTATTACATTGTAAGATAATTTATAATACTATATACTTCACCAAAATAGTTACAAATAGACTTCAAAAATACTTTAACCATGGATGACATGTATTATGAACCATGTACTAAGGGTAGTGTATTCTTTAATTATAAAACATGAGTAAGATGTTTTTCAATATTTAACATGTTTATTCACTTTTAGTATGTTTCTTGATCATTTTATTTTGTACATGTTAATGTAATATGAAGAATGTTATGTTCAAATTGTAATTGATGTAATGATCAGGTTTACATGACTCAACTATAATGCTAAAAACTTCCAAACTAATTCATTGATTTTGAAAAAGCTTTTGCCTTAATCATAGCTTGTGTTCCTTTGAAAATAATGAAATTTCAAACCATTTCAGATAAATCATTTTAACTATGAATTTGACATGGAAAGAAATGTTGTCTTTTTTTTTAAAGATAATCATATATATTCTGTAACAGGTTTTTTCTTTAATGCTAATACAAAATTCACAAAATCAAGTAGTTTCAGGGGCTTCACTTTTTGGAGCCATTTTAATGTGTCAAGTGTTTCACAAAGTTTCCCAAGAAAACTCTGTTGGTGGTGTAAACTGGTTACCTGTAATTCCTGTGGCTATGACTCAACATTTACTTATTATGTGAGAAAATATTATAACCTCATTTGATGTACAGTTAGCTAGTTTCATAGAGGTTTGCCTGGCAAGTTCAACCTCAGTAGACAGGTACTTTAGTTCTTGAACATTACTGTTTTTATTTATCAGACAGGCAGATGGCAGCACTGCCTAAGGTAGGGGTGGCTTAGATTGTTCATCGAAATGATATTTTAAATATATCCTCAACAGGTCATCAGAACTTTACAAACTATACAGTGTTTCCTTTTATAACAATATCTATGTTATGACTGAATCACAAGTTCTGGAAATGTCTGTAAATATCATAACAAAAAGTTGTTCTCTTTCTTCTGCTTCTTTTTTTATTATACGATAACTCAAAAACCAAAACAACACAGTTTCAAATGGAGTATTCATTTTTATAAGTATTATTAATAACTAGTAGTAATTTTAAAAAATCATAATTTTAGTGTAAACAATATTATCATTACCCCTTGAAGTTAGCTTTCTTACAGAAATTTGGCATTCCTATAAAAAGCTTTAGTACAAGGTGAAGCAGGAATTACCAGCCAACAATAGATAAGAAATGTTACAGTTGGAACCTTATTGTATATAATACAACCTTCCCATGTCTATTGAGACCATGCATTAAAAAAACAAGCAAACAAGTAAAAAACTTTTGAAAAAATAAATAAATGTAGGGATGGCCAAAATCAATCTTTCAAAAACAATGCAAACAAGATAGCAGGGATGGCATTTGCATTTTCCCTACAAAATAGCACAGGCAAGAATTTACATGTACCATATATAAATATATATATATATATATGCTATATATGTATATATATGTAAATACTAAATCAAAATTGTGTTTAATTTATCTTATTTTTGTCTCTTAACATTCTACTACAGTGTGCCTGTGCTATTATGTAAGGCTGATGCAAATGCCATCCCTACTAACTTGTTTGCTTTTTTTTGGACAGATTGATATTAACTATCCCTACATATACTTCTTTTTTTTTAAACGTTTTTTTTTTACTTCTAATAATTTAAATCCCCTCTAGAATGTATAAGTAATCTTGAAATGTTTCAAAAGTCCTGCAGTGAACCTACAATATACAGACAGATGGTAGTGGTTTGTAGTGTCTGATACTGAGTTGTGTTTTTTAGCATAACACTTGTTAAATTGATAGAGAGAAAGTTATTAAGTTCTAATAATACTCTTCAATAAATACTTTCATAACTTCAAATTCCTTCTCTTCTATTTTCTTTCAAATTTACTATTAGCCACTTTCCTCCTTACATTCCAACTGAATGTGCTCAAACAATTCTCAATGAGGCAGATCCATAAATACCACCTGGTGAGCTCCTGGGTGGTCTTAAGGAACACCTCATTTCTACAGAGCCTTGTACAACCGGCAGTAAGTACAATGAAATAGTGGTTGTTAGTGTAGGATTGGATTGATAAAAGCAAACCTACCTAGGCAACAAAGAGTGGGATCTAGTGAAAAATAAAAGAGGTAAGGAACCCTGGAAAATAAAGAGATAAGAGGAGTAAAAAAAATGCTCAGCCCTAGCAGATGTAGTCAAAATGGTCAAAAATCCTCAGAAGAAACTGCCAGATCATGTAAATAATGTGAGAAAAAGTACTGGGAGAAATCCACATACCAGCCCACACAATGTCCTCCAGCAGGCAATTCAATCAGCTAAAGATATAGAATCGTATGAGGTGTGACTCGCAGAAGTTCCCTCATCTGTAAAGATAGTCCAGAACAAGCAATGTGGATTAACTTGCAAATCCACCTCATCAAAGTAATCAGAGATAAATCACAGAAAGCTAAAGGATCCCAATGAATAAAAAATCAATTTCTAGCACCTCAAAAGAAGTTAGTGCGAACCATATAACACCTCAGGGCCCTGACATGACAAACGATTGGGGTCCAAGCGGTCGTAGAGGTGAGAATTAGCCAGCAAATGAATTGGTGAGAAGGATTTATTCCCTTCCCTGGCTGCCAGTCTTTGGAAGGAAGGACCTATCTGGGTATAGCAGGACACAAGTAGAGTGATAAAGAGTCCTGTGCACATGCAGTGCAAACAACTCCAACCTACAGGCCAGCAGCAACTAAAAATACAATTTAAGGGAAAAATGATACATAGCACATGAGGCTAAAGGCTCGATTGGATATCAAGACAAAGCATGTAATACCACCTTAATATCCCAATTAGGTAATTGAAAAGGATTTTTGGGACAAAGGACACAAAATGATTTAAGAGGACCAGATAGCACTGGGGACTCAAATAATTTCTGATGTTTAGAATACCAGAAGTAGTCAATAAAGCTGCCTTATATAAGGCAACAGTAGATGGAGCTAGACCTTTGTCAAAAAGCCAGATCAAAAAACAAGATATGGTTGGCACATTTGGGTAAAGTGGGTTCAATTGCCTCATGAGACACCACTGGTGATAAGTGTGCCATTTCCATTGATAAATGACCATTGTGGATTAAGATTAAGAAAAATGCAAGGCAATTTTAGAAGTTAAACCCCAATGCTGTGCAAAAGAAATCATAACTTCCATGCATGAAGTTTGAGCATCGGAATGTCTGGGTGTAGTATGTTGAATTGAGGTTGCCTCACCAGAGATGGCCAATAAGGAAGTGGCAGAGGTGGACAATCTTGAAAAAGAGGAAACTATGGTTGGGCTGGCCAATCCGGGACTACCAACAGCACTTGACAAGGAGTGGATCGAACCATAGCCAGAACTCTAAGTAACAGATGAATTATGGGGGAGGCATAGAGATGTACTCCCATTAGTCTTGACAGAATGCATCCATTGTCAAAGGCTGAGGATGAGATACCAGGGTCCAAAACACCTGTAGTTGATAGTTCTAATGAGTGGCAAATGCATCAATCATCAGTCTCAAACTGACAGCAAATCTACAGGAAAACCTCGCAATGTAGCATCCATTTGGTCAAGAGAATTCTGTTGGGCTGAGACAGATGATCTGCTATTAAATTCATCACCCCTGGGATATGGCAAGCTAGGATGCTGATATGATGAGAGTGAGCCCAGTAGAGAATATCCCGAGTTTGAAAACAAAGGTCCGTGGAATTGTCAGAATAATTCATGATGATTTTCCCTTCAATAGAGACAGACCTTGAGCCATTGCCCATGGGATAGCAAGAAGATCTAGAATATTGATGTAGAAGGAAGATTTGTTGTCTGTCCATAGACCCTGGAATTCCTGACTTGTATTGAAGCCTCTGTGATGAGATGAATCTTGTGACATGCAGGTGGTAACAGGAGCACCTATTGTAGTGTTGTTCCAATCCAACCACCACTCGAGATCTAAGACATTGTTCCTGAATAAGAAGACTGGATGATCCAGTGGACCTGAATCATTGGTAAAAGCAGCCTCAGAACCCTCTAGAGAGACCCCCCTCAGACCAAATATATGTCTCCATCTCACAACGAATCAGATCAAGGACAACCTCCACTGAGAGTGACCCCCCACCCCTGACTGTTTAGAGACACTGAATAACAGAGGTGGAATAGGGGATGTCTGATTAGCCTCCGTGCTGGAAACAGTAACCAGGAAATTCAAGCCTGAAAATGGTATGTCAAACAAAAGGATGTTTTTCTTCTTTTAGATTTGTTAAAATATTATTGAATGGAAATCAACTAGGTGACACGAAAATCGCACCCAAGAATGTTAACTTTTGCAACACTTCTTTAGAGAATCCCATGTCTGAATGACTTGTTGAGAAAAAGTGATAACATTATCTAAATGAGGTGCTTATATACAGTACCAGGATCCAGGGCACATTGACGTAAGTGGAGAGTGTCACAAGACAAATATTGCCAAGGGAAATTCACTGAGGTATAAGAAACCAGACCAATGCTTAGATGGGCAAAGGAAGAAATTCTGGTGGTCAAATAATAGCTATAAGTGTCAGAGGAGTTAAGTATATTTTAAAATTCGATTTGGAACACTTATTTTACTTTTCTTTGTAAATTGCACTAAATGAATGTTACAAAATATCAAAATACAGTTATAGTTATTATTTTTACTTCAACTTAGAAATCTGATAGGTAGATGTGTGCTTGGCTCCTTAAAAGAACTCTTTAGTCTGGATAGGGTTGAACTGCATATTCTCTTTCTTTCTTCCCCCTCATACTCAGTTTCATGCAGGCTACCAAGTTTGTTTTTTTTTGGTTAAGTCACTTTCTTTTTTTTTTATTATCATATGTTATTCCTTATATGTATTTTATTTATTCCATATCTTCTCATTATCAAGTTATTTCTTATTTCTTGTATTTAATCTTTTTCTTGCCCCTTTTAATGCTGAGAAATGTAATATTTATTCATCTTTCCAAAACCATCTTTTCAAAATATTTCTTACCATTAAAAACCTATTTTACAAATGGTCACAAGCTAATACTTCTTTTCCCTTCCATCAGTAAATTGACTAGTTTTATGCACCCTTAACTTTACTATATCATCTTCTGCCAGATCTCTTCTATCTCTCCAAAAACTTCTAAGTCAAATCTTCACTACCTTCTCCAAGTATTTAAAATATTTGTCAGAACTTCATTTGTAGTTTTTACTCTATTTTATTACTTTCCACCAGATCCATATTTAGACATGTCTAACTCTGTACAGCCCCTCCCCTTCTATTAAGAATTTATATCATACACATATTGTAAAATGAACATTAATAACCATTCCCAAAAGCAAAAACATAGGATTTTAAAATGGTTTTGAATAAAATTAATAAGATGTTTAGAAACCTGCTGAATAACAAGCTATGCCAATATATGTCTGACATTATAACCAGAACTAAATGTTCATTTTTGTATACACAGAATGATATATCATTTTTGTTATCAAAACACCTCTTTCTACTCAAAAGGTAGGCTGTTCTTTATTCTATAAATCCACTCATTATTGATTTAGAAAATTCTCAGAGAAACAAATAATAAATGCATATTTAAATAACATATACAGCACTATAACTGCCCATTGTTCACAATAAAAAAACAGAAAAATGTTTTTCTCATTTATAAAAATTCTTAATCTTATAGACAAAGTCATTTGTACAAAATAAAAATATGTAACCCAGTAACTATGCATTGACTTTAAAGCCAAATTAAAATGAGTCAAATATCTGACTTTAAAATTATTCAATTTTTGGATTCATAGAATTTTGAACTACAATCCAACAGTTATCAGTTAAAAGTTTATTTAAATCCTTCACAACATTTCTGATGATTTTCAACTTTCAGTTATTTCATAACTGAAACACTACATGTTAGCTGAAAAGTTTAAATATTAAATTTATGATGTGTGAGAGTATGGATATGAAGCACAGCTACACATCTCAAATTATTATTATTATTTCTTCATAAACTTGTGGAAACTTAAGATAATTAAAACATCTTTCAGTAGTCAATCATTCCACCTATGAAAATCGAGTCAGTAAAATAATTTGGGAAATTTTTTGTTTTTAATGAAATACAATTTAAGGTAAATTTTTATTACTTTGCTTTGATTTTAAGTAGTGTCACTAATACTTAACAGGCAATGGAAAAATTGCAAAAATTTATGCAATAGCTGCAAGTTAGATTACTGACAGTTAGTTCTAACAGTAATTCTAAGGTTTACCTTTTCATAAGTTTCAGTAAGTTTACTGGTTCTACAATAATAATAAAGAAGTTGAACCCACTGTAAAAAATCTTATTTGGACAGGGTTTATCTCCACAGTATGGCAAAAAAAAGTTAAGTTACTTAAGTTACTTTGAAAGCATCTATTTATTTGTATATATATATTTGTTAACTTACCTCCCATATGCATGAAAGTTTACTGGTACAAAAGAACTGTGGACAGAACGTTTGGCACGCAAGTGATTTTTATGTACTTCTTCTGGATTATAGGATAGTGATTCATAATGCTGAATGTATTCATTGAGTTGATTTGCTACATAAATGAATAAAACAAATAGATTATTTAAAATTATCACTTACTCAAAGCTTTTACAAGTAACTCTTGAATCTTAATTTTTAAAATAAAATGATCAGTAAATTGTCAAGAGTAAATATTGTTACGACAGTGGAAGTAACAAGACGCTGGGAGCACGCACGCTGGTGTTTCTCGAAGGATCATGAAGGCCCGAGTGCAATCGAGATGCCCTCTTTTTAATATATAAGCCTGGCGAGAAAAACCAGTGCAATTGAAGAGATAGATAATCGAGTCAAGCGAACAGTAGGCACCGTAAGTAAAGTGTGTGAATCGCTGTGATTTAG
>NW_013665771.1:872402-887042 GCF_000517525.1 Limulus polyphemus
GTTCCTCGGGAAGAACTTATACCAGAAATTAACAAACGAGCAGATACATAACACGTTGGTGTCAGAGAGTGGGATGGAAAGAAAAAAAAGAAAAAAAGATGGAAACGAGAAGTGGCAAATCAAACTACAGCTTAGCAGATTTGATGGCAGCAATACAAGAACAGTAAAAGAAACAAGAAGAAAGAAAAAAGAAACAAGATACATAACAATATGATAAACATATGACTTTTTGGATAATAAATCATCCTGACAGATTTAGTAATTATTTGTACCATTTTTAAATTGAAATTGTATTGATTAAATAGATGTAAATGTCCAATCAATTTAAATTTATTTTTTTAAGAATACATAGATGAGAATATTGATTTAGTAGTAAATCATTATAATGTTATTTTAGAAAAAAACTGGTGTAAATACTGCTTTGGTTGTACTATTCTAAAATAGAAGATGTACAGAAAGTATATATATACGATAAATGAAAATAAAATATATATGTCAAGCCGATAATGACATTCAACACCACTCATTTATTTTTTATTGTTCTAATATCTTTAAAATACAAACATTAATCAAGAACAAATCCACAAACATCAAGAGTAGTACTTGGCTTAATGTTTACAGATAGTATAAAGATGATTGCCCCAACACAGTGTATTTGATCTGCCAAGTGACACTGCTAACACACCCATCAGACTTTGAACAACAATACAGTCAAATAAAAACAACTAATAATAATGAAGTAGTAAACTAAGTTTGATTACTCTGCAAGACTTAATGCTCATCAACCTTCATTATAATGACATTAACTCATTTGACCCTATCATACAAATTCATTTGTAGTATACAAGTTCTACAATATCCAGGAGATTAGAACAGCAACCTTATAAATCCAGAAAGGAAGCAAAGGTGGCTGATTAATATATGAAAACTCTTTTGGTGAATCTTTATGACATTAATTTGGTTTAAAATATTTTTGAAGATTTCAACATAAAATAAACCATAAGTACATTGAACTTCTGATATTGCTAACTAATGGTTGGTTATTTTTTACATACCTGTATGTCAAAGGACACATACATGTAATTAAAGCTGGGTAGTTAACTCAATTGGTTGATATAATTGATTATATATGGGCACTGGTTACATCAATTAGTAGTACAAGCAATTTATTAATTAATTGAATTTATAATTAAATTAATTAATGTCATAAAATAATTAACTAATTGAAATTAATGTTTCTCATTATTACAGTTTTCAATTATTGTAACTACACAATAATCAAAATATTGTCATTTTATTTGATTAATTCAAGTTTGTTCAGCATAACTGTTTAGTATCACTACTCATAAAAAATAATTAACTAACTGAAATTAGGGATTTCAGTTATTACAATTTCTGATTATTCCAACTGTGAAAGTAATCAAAATATTACCATCATGTTTGTTTGATCTTAAACACAAAACTACACAGTCTGTGTGCTTGCCCCCCCCCCCCCAGGGGGTGTATTGAAACAATTTTTAGCATTAAAAGTTTGTTTTTTCAAGTCATCTCATGTGAGAATAATTGATCAGTTTAATGTATCTGATGAATTAATTTGATGATTAATCACTTAACAAAATCAACAAATTGCCCAGTTCTAGACAGGGGCAGACAAAATAATTTGAGGTATGCCATATGTAATATGCAACTGGGCAAACAATATTACAT
This sequence comes from Limulus polyphemus, assembly GCF_000517525.1. Lineage (NCBI taxonomy): Eukaryota > Metazoa > Arthropoda > Merostomata > Xiphosura > Limulidae > Limulus > Limulus polyphemus. Next base: position 874,110 of record NW_013665771.1, read on the forward strand.
GAGCATGTACATTAACTTTATTTTCTAAAGTATAAACATACATTAAAAAAAAAGAGTATAATGCTGTATACTGTACTTTAAAAAATCAATATCTCAAAAAACAAAACTATCCATTAATTTCTGTATGCTACGTAAAAAAGCACTAATAACTATGAATGTACACATTTCACATTCACAAATTCAATTTGATATACATACTTTTTTGTTCTGTTTTCATTTCTCATGAAAGCATACACAAGTGTGTAATTACCTAGGAATGGTTCCTTTACAATTATATGTTGATATATTATTAAGATTTTAAACAAATCATTTTTTCAGCAATTACATATAACATTCCCAAGAGAATTTTCCATGAATTTGCTTACAGTAATCAGATGTGTGTTTTTCTGATTTTATGTTAATACATAGTCTAGATATGTAAGATGTAAATGAAACTAATCAAATATTGAAAATTGTAGTTGCAGACATAAAACATACCATATACAAAGAATTTAGTGTATTGTAAACTAAAACAGAAGAACAAGTCAGTGCTGTAGTGTAATCATTTTGTGGGTTCTATCCAAGGAGCAGTTTCCAGGAAACCTACATGGTGAATGTCATATCCTGCTCAAGGTCAACAGGATGTACAACAGATTACTCTGAATACTTTTTTGTCATTACTATGTATGTTGATACTCTGTGCACTTTGTAAATGAGTGGAAGTGTAAATTATATTCATGCATAAATCTGCTGACCTGCATCAATATCCAAAGTGCAATGTAATGAAATTTCCCTTATTTTCAAAAGAGTATTCCACATGTGAAGGCAGAACATTATGATACAAAAACTTATATATATATATATATATATATGTGTGTGTGTGTGTGTGTGTGTGTGTGTGTGTGTAAACTAATAAAAAAATCAGTTATACTGAACTCTGGTAACAAAGGTTTGTAAAAACACACAGTCAGTGCATGTGCTAGAAAAGTTCTACAACATTTGAAAATTATAAATAAACAAGGAAAGAAATTTTTTTCATTGAATACAGTTGCAAGTTTTACATTACTCATATACAAACCACTCAGTACAAAAGTACACCTACATTATAAAGGTATTAATAATAGCTAACTTACACTATTATTTACACGTAGCTAATCATCATAGTAACAAAGCTTCCAGCATACAAGTAAACAAGCATGCTTGATAAAGTTTATACTTGTTTCAGAGTAAATGGTTGAATAGAATGGTATAGTAACATTGGAAATAAAACATACCATTTCCTTTTACAACAAAGATTCATAACAATCAAAACACTCATAGCCAAATTTACAGATCAGAACTTATAAAATAATGAAGGTAATCCTGTATAGTAAACTTAATAAAAGCTCTTCATGTCATAAGTCAATGCCATGGATGAGAACAGGCAAAAGAAAGAAAATTAAAATATTTTGGTCAATACTGTATGTCTGAGCCAAAGTCAAGTTTATGATTATAAGTAAATAGCCACATACATATACTTGAATGACTGTATAAAGTAGAGGTGTTAATGTAGAGAGACAACTCTTCCAGAAGTCAAACACCAGAACATGAAAGATGTCCAGAACTACAACCCACCTTGATATAGGTATTTATGAACAAAAGTCTGGTCAAGGTGGTGGAAGAAGGATGCCCAGCATCATGTGAGAATGACTGAGTCACAGCAAGAATGAGCAATTAAAAAATGGAGAAGGAGAAGACACAAGAGGAGTTAGTGGATCACTGGACATATTTCAATAGCTTGCCTGAATCTATTGAAGGGTATGCTAATAGGTGAGTCTAAGAGGGATAAAGGTATTTAGAAAGATAAGCTAAAGTCTCCGAAAGAGACAGGACCTCTCAGATAGGAATAAGAGATATGAGAGCTTTGGTAGCCAGAAGCTTCATGTATGAAAGACAAAGAAGGAGGCTGAGCTGGCTCAGCAGATAAGTTGGAAAAGACCCCCAAGTGAAACAGATACTGAATGGGAGTCAATACTGACTTGGAGAGCTGGATCAGTTAACCCAAAGAGATGGACCCTAAACTAAGAAATGTAACACTAGAGAATATGGAAGCAACAAGTGGCAGGATGAATTGGAATATGGAGAAAAGCATCCAAAACACCTATCTTGGTCATCCACAACATGGGAAAAAACATCCACCTAAGAGAAAACCATCTAACTTGAACCAAGGAATGATAATAAATTGGTTAAAGGATGATATATCTATAGTAGACCACCCCCCCCCTCCAGTGTCTGCCTTGAAATTATTAAAATATAGTAGTGGAGTTAAGGGCCAACTTGAACCAAGGGATGATAATAAATTGGTTAAAGGATGATATATCTATAGTAGACCATCCCCCCCCCTCCACTGTCTGCCTTGGAAAAAAAATATATAAATTTGCAAGTATAAACTATAACCTATACACTTGTTGAGCAAACACTAAAATTTAACAAAAATTTGTGATAAGATAAATAAAACAGTTTGGTATAAAGACCTTTTTTGTAATACTAAAGTCGTGTAGAGCATTTTCTTTTTTCCTTTAATTACATGACTAAACACAGTAAAGTAGATGAAGTCACTATCAAATATTATCAATCATCATTAGTTCCAACTTTCACCTACATAATGCTGTTATATAGTTCCTGCACTAGACATATGAATGGAAATCATTAATAAATATTATCACTGATGTGTTTTTGAAAGTTTCTGGAAAAATACTTATGAATATATATATATATATCTTGAACCACAATAGTGGTTCATATTAGGGATCAAAAGGATATTACACAAAACCCTAATAGAACATTTGAGCAAAAAAACACATTCAAACAGTAAAGATTCAGTTCAAACAACACTTTAAAACCTTTACTACTGACTGTTAAGTCTGTACACATAAAATGCACACACAAAAAATCACACGTTAGACTTACAAGGAAAAGAAAATCCCCTCAAAATGGCCCATTTGCAATTATTATTATTATTATTCTCTTGCTAGCCTACAACAAAAATGGCTTGGTATATTGCATCCAAACCTCTTGTAGAAAGCTAAATAAGGTACTCTGAAGGTTATGGGAGTACTGAAATGTAGATTTGTTCTTCTATATTTTACATAATCTAAAAAACATCATAATTCTAGTGTAAATAATGTTATCATTACCCCTTGAAGTTAGCTTTATTATAAATATCTGGTGTTCCTTTGAAAAGCTTAAGTACAGGGTGAAAAGGAAATACCAGAATATTAGATGACTGTAACATAGATACTCAATGCTTTGTACACTACACAATTAGTGTCTTTAGGGAGCCAACCCCTATATTAGGTATGGAGGAGTAAAAAAAAAAAAATCAACAGACAATATTAAATTTTATTACATACATTCATAGAATAATTACTTTAAAAGACACAAAGGTTTATTTAAAATAATGTTTTAGACATGTATGTTTACTTAGAAAGGATGCTTTTCTACTGGTAAATTTTTAGACATGCTTAGTGGGGGTTGTGTCTTAGTTTAGACATATATTTGCTTACTGCTAAGCATTATATATAGAGAATTTAGTTACACTGAAATTATAAATGCTCACTATATTCTCAGACAAATCTCCAGCTGCAGCTTAATATTTTACATCTCAAACTAATGCAATAGAATAGTCAATAGCTACAGTAAATCATCATGAACCATATCAACTAGCTATATTTATTATCAGTACAATGTATAAAGTTAACTACCATATCAAGAAATCCTTTGCCCATAGTTGAGCATAAAAAAGTAAGCAAACAAGACTGGAGATACAGTATACATTATTTACTATGACTACAAATCCCTATTTTCCTCCACCAAAATGTAATTCTAAATAACAGCATGGAGTCAAAATAGGGGTTTGTAGTTTGAGTAAGTAATGTCTACAGTATCTCCAGCTTTCTTTGTTTACTTAGTGTGTGTGTGTGTGTGTGATTAAAAAACGTTTGGATGTACATAAAGGTTTTATCTAACAAAATGGAAGCCACAGCCCATTAGTTGGGAAGTAGCCATCAAAACCCTGAATACCTTTTCACACCTTAGGTTCAATGGTAAGCACCTGACAATAACTGTCAGTTTCCTTAGATTGTCTCCAGTTAGTTACTGGTCAAAACTATATGATATAACTGGTAATAAAACATTTTTAGCTGAGATTTTCTATCTTAGATGTATTTTCAAAAATTTTAAGTCTTAAAGTCAAATAACATTGTAAGTTCTATACATACATCAAAACAGTTTAAGTCAAACCATTAAGCCTACCTGTAATCTGTTGTTATATCACCAATTTATTTTCTATTGATACATCACTTTACATCTGTTAATAAACAGCTTTTGCCAGAACTGGGAAACAATTTGAGTAAGGTAAGCCATTCAGAATAAAAGGTAATTAACAAAGTACCTACACAGAAAAAATAGCTGAATACAGACTTCAAATTTGAGAGAATACATTTTATCACAAAGAAACTATAATTTCAACAAGATTCATCAATGTACAGTGTATCTGCAAGTCTTTAATAGATTTTCTTCACTATATTCATACATATATACATTTATATATATATATATAGATAGATAGATAAATAGTTACCACACCTAAGCAGTACAGAACTTTTTAACTTCCTTAAAAGGACATTCCCTGCAGGGAAATGACAATTAACTTTTTCACATCGAGGACACACTTGCACATAACTGACATGAATAACTCTGACTGTCCTAGATGATTTGGTTAAGACATATCGGATATAAATAAACCATTTTCAGATACAGTGTATCTCTAGACATGCTTTCAGTCAACATTATAAAACCAATGTAGCTTCATGTAAACATTACTTTTTATTTTCAGCTTCTCAAAAAGCTTCCACTGAGACATTTTTCTAGCAATGACAGAGCTACTTATAGTTACCCTCATTAATTTGACAGCTTGTCAATTTCACACACATTATAAAGTACAATTTATTTGTGTACACGTCAATTTTAATATCTTAAAATAATGGAAATTTACATTATGTTGCATTAGAAATAACTGATCTGAATCATCATCAACAGTATTCAAGAGGCCATGAACATACATCTATAACATTGTTGCTGGGCAAACATCAAATTTGATGCTCTGTGTTCCAGAACTGTACAATACTACAGTGTTCTATCTAAGCTCTCTTCGGTATTAATTTACCAACATAAAACCTACACTGGATTGAAGGGAACCGAGAAGTATCATAAAAAATGACAACTGTATCACTGGATGCTGATATATTGGGAAGGTAACATTTCCAGACCACAAAAACACTGAGTGGTGAGATCAAATAGAGCTTCAGCAGAATCCAAAACCAGACTGACAGGTGCTGGAATAAATATGTCTGAAATAACTAAGAGGATAGGACCACTCTGTGAAATGAGATTGGCCAAAAATGTAAATACCAAAAAGGAAGCATTAATCTCAGCAGAGTACCTCTTTGCCCTACAGTAGATGACCTTTAACAAGTGTGGTCCAAAGTAATGTCGAGACAGCTATCCCAGTCAGAATGCAAATACTGAAAAATTCTCAAGAAGAAGACCTAGTAATTAACACTCAGTCAATTTGACTGGCCTTATGACCATCATGTAATCATGAAATTATACACACTATAACTCTGGAAGCACTAAGTATATCTTAATGAAATTTGGCAAACTTTTAGTAAATGTTACAAGTATGGTGTACACAAATAATCACACTTTTGGATAAAGTATTTTTACTTGTGAACTTACAAAATCTTTACCGAGTCTGAGTGAAAGGTGATTTTCATAGTAGGGATAAAAATACTTCTTTCCATCTTACACTTTCATATTTCATCTAAAGAACCTCTAGAACCTCGTAAGTGTATATTGAAAGTTTTTTATAAAAATTATACTTTTATCTTATTTTATACTACCCTATCATCAATGTATAGTAAATTAAAAGATGAAAAATTTGAAATGAAATAAATACCTTTTTTCTACAATGATTGCAGATGCTAACAAACAATTACAGTTATTTATCCTAAGAACTTTAGAGCTCTGAACCTTTTCACAGCTGCTTTTATTTAATTTTATTGTTCTTTGAACTGTGTAACTAGCATAACAAAGCAATAACTCACCCAACAAGAGCTTTGGGTAAACAAACTATTGAGATATACCAAGATAGCAGCTCACCTACATTCCTCTGAGAGAGATTATGAAACTTTTTTTTTTTTAGTTTTCTCATCTAAGTAACAAGTTTCTAATTTCTACATTTTAGTTACTTTTGTTCAAAATAAACATAAAAACCAAGACATTTAGCACTTTCTTTAGCCTTGAAGTCTTTTGCACTTGGATGCATGGTTTAGTAAGTCTTTTTCTATTACTGTATTTGTTGTCCAAAAATTCATTTACCTTTTATATATGCATCTTAAAACACAAAAAAACATATTAGGCACTAGAACACAATGTCCCAAAATGACAATAGTTTGTCTGGCTTTCTAGCTAACCTATAAATAGATTAAAAAGGTTCAATTGCTAACTGAAACAACATCATTAGTCTAAACACAGCAAACTCTCCTTGTGAATCAACAGCTTTGACTGCAAGAACAGACAATCATATGATTTATGAAGTTTAGAATATGCTCTTCCTATTGGCTATAAGCATGTCCAATAACAATGTCAGAAAAAATTATGGGCATTTCCTGAAAGACAGAGGGTATGGGGGGAGGAGTGTGTCAATGAGGGTTGGATATATATGGCAAAATAAAGCAAAGAATTGATATTTCATATTCTGGTTTGTAAATATCTATAGTATGTGTTGTAAGAAAATAAAAAGTTGAAACTTTATATTCTGGCTTTTAAATATTTATAATACATCTTACAAATTGGTTGAACAATCTGAAGCCCTTATAAGGGAAGGGAAAAAAAAGTATAAATAAGAAATCAGAGTGCCACCTCATCATATGACTCAGAGGTATAAATTGAGAATTTATTTAAATATTTCCTTTTGAAATTAAGAAATTAAAACTTCTATAAAATTTGATTTATAAACTATGTTTTGATACCAAGTTTATTAGTATATATTGTTAATAAGGCAGTTTAACTAAATTTTGTATGTAACTCTGTAAAAAAGTTGTGACAGGCAAACTTTGATACTCCAATACCTATACAGGACTAAGCAGAGACTGGACATGATCCTGGGGCAAAATCTCCATCATCTGAAATTGAAAAGGCCACCAGAAACATAAAATAAGCTTACACAGTAAGCACTCAGGGAGAATCAAAGAGTCAGGTGGTCCTGAGGATAGGCTCAACGACATGATAACAGCATAGGGGTGTGAAAATTATATCACCCATCATCCAGGGCAGCAAGATTTGACCGTTATACTTTACCCATTAGACAATTAGTTCTTTTCTTTTATATATCTTTTGTCCTATTGAAAGAAAACCACACTGGATAGATTTGTGAGAAGCCATACAAGTTCCTTAAAGTCTTGAATTGTGCCTAGCATATACCTCATAATAAAATGTATTTATGCAAATATACATATACTTTCAATACATAAACCCTCAGTCAGACACAAAAAAAAGTTAATGAAACAATACTGTTACATTGGTTTTGTCTACAGTAGGAGTTCAGTAAAGTCTGACTGCCAGCTCCAGGAAAATGGAGTGGTACTTTACATGTACACAGGAAAAACAGGGCAACCTACAGTCACAGAAAGTCACCTAAACATATCAGCAAATTATTTGGAAAGCTAAAATTAAAAAAATTGCTAATATTTCTTCCAATGTTATTGTTTGATGACTAGGATGTCCAGGAATAGTAGGTATGTCTTTTTCTTTTTCCAAGATGAATTTAATATTTCCATATTATTTATTCAGATATTCAAGAAACTTCACTTGTTCATCATTTTCACATACAGTAAAGAGTATTCCACATATCTTGACATATAACAGGGGTATAACTTCTTTAGGACATTCTTTTAACCAAATTTTTCATGATAACACATATATACATTTGTTAATACAGAGGCCAAACTACACCCCATGCTAACTCCATCTGTTATGAGTTCATGTTTAGTAAATTCTTACAAACACAGTTGAGTTAGAAGAACAAATTATTCAGCAATCAACATTTTTTTGAGGGAATAAAAAGTAACAAATATTAACTCCTTGTAATTTTTTCACTATAGCAATCTTACCTCGAGTAACACTGATTACGTTTGTAGCTTGTAATAAGCAAGCAATATAGTAAGTCATAGCTACTGTTTATGTAAAAATAAAGTAAACACAAACAATGAGCATTATGTAACCAATTATGTGTGTGAGTTCAGTTGGTACATATCTGACCTGCACAAATTTGAGTTGTAGCAAAGCTACTAAGATTACCTGCTGCCATTCCTAATTTTGAACTGCTGATAGCACTCAATGCCAACTCTTAGGCTACTCTTTACCAATGAAAGGACTGACCTTCAAATTATAGCTTCCCCGGATTGGCATGAAATTATAAAAATTTAATAGTGAAAGTAAAGAAGAATCTATAACAACATATCATCCACACTATACCTGCCATTATGCCATCCAGTAACAGGGTTCATCAGACCAGCTTAGAATGATACAGACATAGTAGTAGTTGATATGCTATATTATATTATCAAAGTGCATGAGCAAAAAACCATTATGTTGTGAACTATATTAAATTGTTCAAGTGCAATAGTTATTAAGTTTATCAAGTTCAAACTATGTCTGAAATTAGACTTGTAATATACGACTTAATTCATGTTTCCAATGTAGTATTGATAACAATACTAATACCAATAGTAACACTAACAGTAATACAGACTTTACTATCTGCTAAATAATAAATACTATGCTGTATTTCATATTAATTGAAAATTATAATCACTAAAAAAGTGAAATTAAAGAATCAAATCAATGAAAAAAGAATGTTAAAACAATGTTAAGTAAAAGTTCACTGTCAGTGTCATAAAAACCTATTTCATTTAACTAAAGTCTTAATCAACTTGTGGTCGAAAATACCGATAAGAATGAGAGTAGTCAACTTATGAAACTCTGCGTTTTAAATCTAACGTTAATCCTCATAAATAAATAAGAAGAGTACATTTATATTTTTAATTAGCTATACTAATTATTGGGATGAGTTTTTGGTTATGATCAAATCATCCAAGTATTCATGTTATTGTTACAATGTACAATGTAGGTACTAAGGTAGTGTGCTTTGATCACAAGTTCGTATTACTATTAGTATCACTTACGGTTAACTTTTAAAAAATCACAATATTATTATTTTGTGAGAAACAAAAAGAATCAATCATAAGATCACGTTGTTTAGCTTAACGTTAAAAAAGTAGCATTAATGATTAACTTTTTTTAAAGTTAAACTAAGTAAACTTAAAGTGGAACAACAAAAATAATCAAGCTATGCTACTGCCACCATTCATTCGGATCGCATATGAAAATATTATTTTGAGTTACTCACCATTTTGACTTGGGATAAGAGTTAAACAAATGCAGAGCTGTGTTAAGAAAGTTCCCGTTTGTTTCATGTCTTCATTCGGAACACGTATTGTATTATAAAGGCCTTAAATCGCCATTTTCCTTCTCACTCTCATTTGATTTCTCTGCCCTGTTGTTTCCCACTTTTATTTAGGCTTAGTGGGAGTAAGTGAAGTTTTTTCTTTTTTTTTTAACTCACCTCTATTACGCATGCTCAGTGGGTGGGCAGCAGACAAAGCAACGTGACCACCAGAATCAGTAAAACCAAGTGTTAAAGCGCATAAATAAATATACATATATATGAAATGTTACTATTTGCGCTTTTAAAAAATACCTAAATGTAATTTTTATACCTAGCATTTTGTTCACATACGTAAACATAGTAATGTAATGTGACGAAATATATAGAAACTGTAACAACCTAAAGTACAACTGACTATGTAATTTATGTTTGCAAACCTACACAGTAGGCTATATACGCTTTGGCCACAACAGGTGTTGAACCCGTATTTTAGCAATATAAACACTTAAGCCTATCAATGGCATGTAACTTAAAAACATTTCATTTAATAACTACAGTATTATCAGTATACATTTGTAAGTGTGACAGCTGTTTGTCCAAGGTACATGTAAAAAATTTCCAACTGTCAATAACTTTTCAGTACTTATGAAATGAAGTAAGGGAGAGTAAGTCTATATTGTAAATTAAATAATGTATCTTAAACGACAGACGTGATTACACATTGTCAGTGCGTAAATATTAGTGCATCGATCCAATTAGAAACTTTGCATAATCTAAATTACTTTACAAACGTCCAAATCACATCTCTCTTCCGGTTCACAAAATAATATCCCATTTTTGTTTGTAAGTTACCCTTACACCTTTAAATAACATGCACTACTAGATATGATATATTTCGTAATAGGTTTATACACAAACGTTTTCAAGAATAATCACAAAAAATCAAACGGTAAATACCTGGATAAAAGGTCTTTTGTTCAAGTTGTATAATGCGTCCTTTCTTCCTCACTCTAATAAATGGATAAAATCCCAAGTTCTTTTCCTTGCTAAGTGATACATTATGTATAATAACATGTATGTCGCTCACTGCATTATTCTTCTTATAAAAGTTTCGCAAATAATGTTTTGTAAGTCATTTTTATCTGAGTTTGAACTTAACTACTTTATCTTTTAGTGTTGTAATTTTACAATCGCCGATACCAATTACCTTAATCTCCTCTACAAGCTTTTTCATTTTCACGTTTTATTCCAATACTAGTAAAACAAAAGCTCCTTTTTTTCATTCTATTTTATTATAAAACAAATGTATTATATATCTCAGCTTCTCTAAAGAGATACTTGTACGATCGTCTGTCTGTTAACATAACAAGTTTTATGAAAGATAAATTCCTATGGTAAACAATGATATATTAAGGATTTCTATATCCTGTAAAATATTGTCTTTCTGCTTTATTTCTTGAGCTGCATTTTTTTTCTTTTAGTGCTACTACTCACGAATTTACTAAATTTACAACTTTGTAGTTAATTGTCTAACTATGATTTAGGTTTGTTGTTAAGCGTAAAGCTACACAATGGGCTCTCTGTGCTCTTCCCACCGTGGGCATTGAAGCTAGATTGTTAGCGTTATAAGCCCTCAGACTTACTTCTGGGCCATGGGGGTATCATGTATTAATTAGCTCCCAGTGGCACAGCGGCATGTCTGGGGGATTACAACGCTAGAAACCGGGTTTCAATACCCGTGGTGGGCAGAGCACAGACAGCCCATTGTGTAGCTTTGTACTTAACTCCAAACAAACAAACAAATGTTTTAATTTTGTGCCTATATATTTAGCACAGGCGTTGGAACCGGGGGTGCTGTAGCACTCCACTTTTACATATTTAACTGATATCGCAACTATAAATTATATTATATAAATTTTCTTGGGGCCATGCCCCCAGGCCCCTATAAATTGAGCTGCCTTTGGCAGCACAGGAGTTGTTTTAGCAGCTCCTTATACTTTCAATCTCTCGTTGTAAGTTTGCATGTCTAGCAAAGCACTCTCACTTTGCCACTCTTTCCTACACTGCTATTTAGTTTAAATATTGTTATTCACAGTAAAAACGTTTTAGTAGCAACTTACATAATTTAAGACAATGGGCCTCAAATAATTATTCGTTTCAGATGATTCACATAATTAATTTATCGGCTGTAATAAGATTTTAAAGAAGTTAAACAGGAGACGATTTTGAAGCTCTCCATACTTTCGAGATTATTTTGCTGGCAATCCAGGTTTGCTTTCCATTAATTTTTAAAACAATTCTCATTAAATTTAGTATTTTCATCGTAAGATATTGAAAACTGCAGAAAACATCACAGTAAAGCAACAGAAACTTACATGCATATATATATATTTTTTTTTTTCGTTGAGGTTGAAGGTAATTCATTTAGTTAAATGCCTGACTCATTATAGGACTGCTTGTATTTAAGTTTTGAATATAATGGCTCTTAAACTTGAGCAAGTGACAGTGGCGTAACTATGACGATGCAACCAATTGCAAGAATGTCAATAATAAAAACATTGAAGAAATATATATATAAACATTTACGCACTCACGCGCCATGTTTTTTATGTTTGACAAAAACTGCCAAAAGATAGCGCAAAAATATCAGTTGGCTTATTTTTATTTCTAACACCGAAAATGTTACTGAGCATGACTGACGAGGAATAGAAGCGGTTTGTTTGTAGTGAAGCACAAAGCTACAGAAAGGGCTATCTGTACCCTGCCCACCACGGGTATCGAAAACCGGTTTTTAACGTTGTAAGTCCGCAGACATACCGCTGTTCCACTGGGGACTATAGAAACAGAAAAGGCAGAACGCGTGGATGTTTCAGATGATTTCACCACTCTGAAATCTCGGAGGAAGAAATTTTAAGTTAGTGATTTTTCCTGTATTTTGTTTTATTTTTTTGCAATTCATTTTATATCTAGTTTATTTTAGATTTATTATTATTATATTTAGATTATTTGTTTGTCTGTACTGTACTAATTCTGTGTTATTAAATAAAGACATATATCAGTTATAAATTTAAATATTTTATTGTCGCTTTATAACATTTATTAACACCTATTAACAAACAAAAAGTAAAATATAAATTATCACATCTAGGTCGAGGTAAAGGCCCTATCCTTCTCAAAATACACTTATACACCACCTTTTCAGAAAAAATGAAAATTTTCAGTCATATTAACATGAATTGATATATTTATAATTTAAGTAATATCTAGTAGATCTTCCTCTCGCTTTGTGGAGTTCGTTGATCCTTTGGGGCATCGTAAGAATCAACTCATCAATTTTAGATTGTAGGATTTTCGCCCACTCTTGCTTCAAAACTTGGAGTAGATCGCTCTTCGAAGTTGTTTTT
>NW_013665771.1:888042-926900 GCF_000517525.1 Limulus polyphemus
ATAGAGCTCTGTGAACACAAATTAGTTAGCATAAATCAGTTAAATGACGAAAAATTAGGTATGTATTTACTTGTGTATATATACTCAGTGTATATATTCTGCATGTATGTGTAATATATCGAATCCCTTGCTCTTAATGACCCTTGATCTGCGATTGCATTGGAGCCAATGTTCTGTAGCTACGACACTGCCCACTACATTTCAGCTACAAACTAGTGATAATGTGAAATTTGTGTAGTAGTGATATGTACTATAAGAGTTTTGTTTGAGGAACATATGTACACACACACAAATATTCAAAAATATCATAAACCCGTAATGAATAATTCAATTATAACTTATTCAATAGATTTGTGACGAAAGCAGATATGTTTTATTACTCTGCATCAGACAATCGTTTCATTGCATATTGCCTCCCGGTGGCAAAGCGGTATGTCTGCGGACTTACAACGCTATGAGCCTGGTTTCGATACCCGTGGTGGGCAGAGCACAGATAGCCCTTCGTGTAGCTTTGTGCTTAACTACAAACAAATCATTACGTATTTATCGTTATTGTTGTGGTCACATTAAAACTATCTTGGAAAAATTCAATGTGCTACATCCATCTGTTAGAACTTGCTTTAAAGTTGTATATCGATCTGCTTCAGGCTTATTTCATCTGCAGTCGTCTTCAAATAAGTGGGTTAAATCTGTTGATGTATTCTAGATGAATTACAGTCATGTAATTAAAACTTCATTTAAACAATTCATTTTCTTATATATTAAGAATAAAGCTATGCAGTTAATCTCAAATAATTATATATCAAGAATCTTTTTGTGATATAAGAATAATTCAGTCTAGTGAAATATAGTAGCATATTTACTAGGAGGTGTTTAAATGGATTGATTCTAATAGTATATTTCTATTTATCAATCGAACTTTTATTGGTAAACGCTTTGCAAATAAAATGTGAAGAAATAATGACATAAAGTCACTTTCAATCTTTCACATAAAGGGATCACTAAAAAAATCATCATCTTAGAACATCGTGAGTTTTATATGAATGTAAAATAGAAAAGTCTACATGTTTAATATCCTTTTCGTGGCTATAGTCTCCATCTCTCTGAAGCTTTCCAAAAAAAAAAAACTCGAGTAACATCATCAGCTACAGTTTTATATGGACTTAAAATTAAACTGTAATAGAAAATGTCATCAGGGGTTCAATTACCTTGGATTTTTAAACCAAGTGTGAAAATTAAGAACTTTTAACTACAGGAACAAGACTGGTTGAGTTAACTGCTTAAAACCTCATGTACAAGTGTTGTTGTGGTATTTAGTTGGTCTGATTTCTAATATAAAAATATCAAGTATCCTGAATTCACATCATATTCTACAGTAAGTCAAGCAGGGAATAAATCGAACACGTAAAGTAATTACAAAATAACGAATCAAAAATAAAAGCAAAATCTTCATTCATACGACAAGGTAGTATTGCTAGAGGTTTATTTAAACTGATTAACTTCTATATATTCCCTATATATCTGCCGCTGGCTGCTATATCAGATAAGAAACATGTTTACACAAGACAAAAACAATAATAAGGAATCATATAACAATCCTACACTTTCAAAGAAGAAAAATGTCCTTGTACAGTATCCAACAATTACAAATTACCTATATCAGGATCATCCACACTACTCACTAAAGATGACACGTATCTGTGATGTCACTCTATTGTCACAATTTGGTGCGTGTGTTACGCCAGTTTTCATTACGTGTCATATACGTTTCTGAGTGGTCACAGGTACCATGTTTTCTTGGGGAAGTTTTGAAGAAGTAACTGAGACGTTATATGTGACACTCAATAAGCGGCAGCACAAGCTATATATACATTACAGAGCGACACTACACTTTTCACTTGTGATCCGCTGCATGCCAGTTTTTCTAATTGAAAGGTAAAACAATTACATTTTGTCTTCTTTCAACATTTAAACTCTGTAAACCAGTTTTGGTATGGAAAATACTTTTGTCATGCCATATTATTACAGATACATTTAAACAACGCTGTTTGACCATTTACAGATTTAATAATTTGAAACTCCTTATACATGGGCGATAATGAATCAATTCCACTCTGCGATTTCGGTAGTGAACAAATTCCCTTAATGTAATTATAACAAAATAATATCATATCGTTTATTTTATTTTATGAGGCCTAGTGTCAATATTGTTGCGTCAGCGAGTCACATGACTACTGTGACGCCACGTTTCTAGAACTATCCTGTACTTTGGCGAATGCTCTAGTATTTACTAGATATAGGGTAGTCGGGTATATAAAAGAGGGGGACAACGTGACGCGGCAATGTGTGTGTAGACAGTGAGTAATTGATCTGCAGTCAGAGTATTGTTGAAGTTCGTTATAGCGTTGTTTTAGCGCGATTGTTGAAGTTGAGTGTATCGGTAAAATTATATTCGGAAAGAATAAACCAGTTTTATCAAGAAAGTACTTGTGTCGCTTAAGTTTTGTCGGAACAAAGTTACGGAAAGTTAATTAACAAACAGAGACGTAACAATATGTAGACCATTTTTATACTGACACAATGGGATAATTCTCAGAGATTTTTATTTTTAAGAGCGCATGTATTTACTATATATTATTTTCATTTTGCGTGTTTATACTGACCTATTGTCACTAGTTTAGTATTTTGAGTAGCTGTTGATTATACAATCTCTGACAATTAATCTTTCAGTATTTAATTACTTCTCAATGTACTATTATAGATGAAACAAAATCAAGTTGCTCAGTCATGCGTGATGTGTATGTTTTTATTGAGAAATAGAAAGAAACCAACAGTATTTTTTTTAAAAATTGAAGCAAGCAAGTTTCAATTAAGTCTAGGAAAGGTTAATATGTGACGTCACAATGAGAGGTGGTTGTGACGTTTTGAGAGTCTTCACTTTTGACGTGTCTGTGACGTTGAAACGTATATAGGAGGTAATCCGTGACGCATTGGATAGGTCACATTCTCTGGTGGATATACATTCAAGAAAAATAAACCGCCAATCCATATTGAATGGTAATTATAAAAGAACTGGATGTAAAATAAATGTGGTACAAAATTGAAATGAAACTGTGCAATAGAAGTAGAAACTCTTACAGATAAATGAAAATGCACAAGAGATTAAATGAGATATTAAAATAAAACTGTACAGAAAGTATATTGTGAATTAACTAAACACAGAACTACGCAAGATGACAAAACATAAAACCGAGTAAAACTGAACAAAATTAAATACAGAAAATGGAAATAAAACACAGAGATACCTAAATATATTCAAACAACCCCCACAACACGGGAGACAGCATTTTATGAGTTGGGAAGAAGTAACAGAAAATTGCAATGCTTGGAAAAGGTGTTTAAATGAGGGCATGAAGGAAAATGAAAAGAACTCAGCAAGCAGAAAAAAAAAGGGACCATCAGAAAGAATTCAGCACAAAAGCCTTCATGTACAACAACAACCTTTGCAAACTGCAACAGTGTGTGCTTGTCCCAAATAGGACTATACAGCCACACAAGAAAGTGCCTAAAAAATTGGACATTTCTTCTTTTTTTGCGGTGCCTAATCTATAGTCATACAGATGACTGCTACTACTATACAAACAATATTTACATTGCACTTCAAAAGAGATGGTAAAATACTACTGAAGTCATCCATAGATCACTGTCGTTCAGTGGTAGTTTTCTTGGAAAAGGCAAATATTCTCCTGCACCAAATGACAGTTTTAATCATTGATCCTCCTATGTTGTTGACACAACATTTAGTACAAGAATTAGGTCTCTGTTCATTTGATGATCTGGACTTGGCAACGCTGTTTCCACATCTCAATGGTTCTAATGTCCAGCTTTTCGGAAATGATTAGGGAAGGAGTTTACAGAGCAGCAGCTAGTAGAGTAGAAACATTGGCAATAAATGCGGGGCCTGTTTTACTATGGCCCTTCCTCATTTTCTTGGATCTTTTAAGTCTGGGGAAGGTCTGCTGGACTTGTAATCTTATAAATATCACTTATGTATAAAAACTCAGTATAACAGATACCAAGAAAAATAACTTAAACGGAAAAATACAGCGAAATGATACGTTTTTTGCTATGATTTATATAATGTTACTTTTTCATGTTTTCTTAGAGAACAGCTCCTTATATTTCAGGAAAACTGGTATAAAGTTATCAGACCATCAGGCACAATCTTGCATGGTGACACACCAGAAGGTTGCATCAGCTTACAAGCGAGATTGCAAGTTTACTCAGGAAGTTTTTACAGAAAAACTTCCACCACAAAACTCAACCTGTGTTCTCAGAAAGAAAGGTTTTCAAAGTCACTGGTGATATTCCACCTGTCTCTTGGAGATATTGCCTGTCAACGACTCATGCCCAAGCTGTGTTATGTATCCACATGTTTATGTGCTATAGGCAATGCTTACTGATGTATATTTTGTTTTAAAAACAAAATTACTGATAAATTGTTATTTTATATATTTATTATAGTTATTTTTGAAACGAATTGAATAAATACAACTACACACACAAAATAAAAACAGTGTAGATTTGTTCTACTTTTGAATTGCCAAGCTTTAAGTTTTAACGAAATACACTGTTTGTTTTCATTTTGACAGGCCTTAATTAAAATCTGGTTATGGTGCAATCTCAAGTGGTTTGAAATACAGTTTTTAAAGCTGGATCTTACAGATATCTCTGTGAAGAATAATAATAATTGCACCTACTTATACAACATGAAATAATAAAGATATTAAATTCTAAAAAAGGATCTGTACCCCTATCTCCATGCCTACTTATACAATATAAAAAAAATACAGATTTCTGAATAAAAAAAAAAGGAAATTGGTCCAGACTCCTTCCTGAATTTGCACCTGGTCATACAACATTAAAGTTTACAGTTACCCAATTTTGAATTAGAAACATAAGACATTGAAGAAAACAGTAAATTTACACTTTATTTAACATTTAAGTAGTCAGAGACTTGGTGGTGGGTGTTGCCTTCCCTCTAGTCAGTAGTTCAAAATCATGTAGTTTTACACTTAACAACAAATTAATAAAATGGTAATATTTTGATTACTTGGATAGTTGGAATAATCAAAAACAGTAAATATTTAGAAACCCCAATTTCAATTAGTTGATGATTTTTGTACCAATCAATTTCATCATAGTTTTGATTAAATGATTGTTGGAATAATCAAAAACAGTAATAATCAAAATAACTAATTTTCTTAATTATTTATTTCGATTACATTAATTAGCTTGTTTAAGAAACACTACTAATCAATGCAATCATTGATCATGTGTAATCAGTTAATTCAACCAGCTCTACTAAAAGATAAAGTATAAATAAACTACATAATTTATAAGGGTCTTGATTATTTAGTCAGTAAAAAATATCCTCACATGTTACAAGGTTTCATCCTTATAACCATACGTATTAGTAGTATGGATTTATTTTTAATATGTTCAAGTTCCCATTCTTGAAGGCTTGGAAAATTAAATGAAATTTTATCACATTCGAAAAGAGGACAAGCTAATCAAAAATCATTGTGCTAGTTGGATTAAAGAATGATTAAAAGAAAACAGCTTAAATTAATTTGTAGAAACTTTTTCAATTTTAATATGGATTCATCAATAAAATTTCTTAAGAACAAGATTCAACATCAAAATTAATAGGAAATATTTTAGAATAAAAAAATGATAAACTTCTACTACTATAGAGACACGATCTTTGTGGATATAAAGATATCAAAAGAACAAAGTATCGTTTTATAAAAACCATTATCAACAATCCATTGTTTGAATTACCACTGGAATTCTCATTGCTTAATAAACTACTGAAAAAGGGCACGTGACTACTGTGACAAGTTTGAAATAGGGAAGTACTTGGATAAAGAATACTAAAAAATGAATAGATACGTCTAAATGAAAATGTTTTCTAGTTTATTTTGTGTGATGTTCCTTTGTCAGGTAGCACAGTTTTATCTTCCTGACAAAGGGAATCTGGTCGGTTCTATAACATTTCTAATAATTCTTATACAATTTCTACATAAATAATATATCCTTAATGTCTCAATAGGCAAACAATAAAATAGTGCAAAAGGTATAACATTTGAATTTCAAAAACATTTCCATTAGCAGTAGCTTCTTGAATTCATACAATATAATCTTTCTGAGTCAACATATAATCTTGTATGATTATCATTGTGGATAAATGATAATAAAGAATAAATATTTAATGTTTTCTAGTTTATTTTGTGTGACATTTCGAGTAGTTTACAGCACATCAGATTTTTAGATGTGAAAACACAATCTTACATTGGTAGGCCTAAGTAATATTCATAAAAGTATACCAATTCAAATAATTACTGAAAAGAATTTAATTAATAAATTTCAGCACACAGAAAAATTTTCACATTTTTGAATTTAAATTTTCAGGCAGTACACATGATCCCATGTAATCAACGTCACTGATGTGCACTGTATTTTAACCTGCATTTTAAATTATTAAATCAGCTTAATATTGCAAGTAAAGTGAGGATAATAGCCCAAAATGTAAAAAATAAAAGACCACTAATGTATCAGTGTATTATTTACAAAAATAAACAATATACTTACTAGTGTAAGGTATCACATATACATAATAATTTATTCTTGATGATATTAAGCTTACTTTTTACTACTTTGTGATGTAAAATACATTTTAGTGTTTTAAGGAAGAAGTATTATGTTATGATGATCAGTCAATAAGGATGACAGTGTTTGTTTGTTTGTTATGGATTTCGTGCAAAGCTACCGGAGGGCTATCTATGCTAGCCGTCCCTAATTTAGCAGTGTAAGACTAGAGGGAGGGTACCTAGTCATCACCACCCACCGCTAACTCTTGGGCTATTCTTTTACCAACGAATAGTAGGATTGACTGTCACATTATAACACCCCCAGGTTTAGTGTGACGGGGATTCGAACTCGTGACCCACAGATTGCGAGTCCAGCACCCTAACCACCTGGCCATGCTGGGCCAGGACGACAGTGATAGTAATGATTATCCATAACAAATGAATTATAATCAAAAAATGTGTTTACAAAGAAGTTAGCATTAACTTAGATGGTAAATGAATGAATGACTGAAATTTGAATGTCCAAATCTGAGAAGAACCAAAATTTTTTAAAACAGTGTTTCTATCAGTTTCTGAACTAATAATAAATACACCTAAATAAAATATATGATATTTCATACATATGTATTAACATTAATCTCTCATGAGGAACACAGTAAAATAGCTTTTGATATTTAAGTATGGATCTGTGACCAGCTGTGCCAGCCAGGAAGTGATAACAAGCCTTAATATTTACATTTCCTACAGAAAAACATGTGCATTGGGGAGTGATAGTTAAACATCCTATTCAGCCTTGTAATATATATTGCATATAAAATGAAAGTTATCAGGCTCATACCTTTATCTGTCTGGAACTATGTATGGAGACAGAATATTTGACAAGTCACTAGTTTTAAGTTATTGATATATATGTATAAGTAGAGATATCCAAAGGTGATAAAATAAAGAATTAGACTTTTGGAAATAAAAATACAAAAAAATTACAACCATAGTTCTTAAGGTGATTTATCTCCAAAAGTCACATTTCTTTATATATATATATATAGTCTGCCACAATAAATTTATCAGACACCAAACAGTCAAGGACCAAGATTAACCTGGATTGTGTATTTGTTAAATGAAATAAAATAATGTTCCTCAGCATGTTGTTTAAAATACATTTGTTTGGATATTATATAATTTTCAGAGTATGAGAGAAATAACTGACTTTTGACTTGATTATGCATAATTGCTGTAATAATTTTAAATAAATTTACTATAAAATTTTCTAAGTTACACTACACTGAAGACATTAGATATTTTGCAGCTCAAAAGTTAAATACAGTTAGATAATTAATGTAATTAAATATCATAATGTTTAAAAGTACTATTCTCTTAAAAATAAATGTCATAGTGATAATTTCTATACAATTTTACTTTTTTAACATTTTTGATATTAATCACTCATTGCTTTAAAGTAATTTATTTTTCTGAGCTTCATTATCTTAAGATAAAGAATGCAAACACAAAAGTTATTTATCTTATCCACTTTTACTCCAAATGCTACAATGATAATGTACTGATAATGGGTTTCATTTTCAAATGTTCAATGAACCTGAAACATAGATACCAAAGTAAGCCTTGTCATGTAGGTTCTTCTGATTTCACAACCCATTTTTCACAAGACACTTTTGACAAAAAACCATTATAAAAATCGTCTGCTGACATTTTCTTTCTCCCATAGATAAAAAAAGTTCTGAATCCTACCCACCCATCCTTGGGAAAAAAAGAAAAGAAAGAAATAAGGACATATTCAAAATGAATTCTACATTTTTATATTTAGACACAAGATCTATTAACAACAACACTCACATAATACAAAACAAAATGATGTTCTAGTTATCATTTTGGTAAATAACACAAAATTGTTTCTTGTACATAATTTGCAAAAATGAAGTTATGATAAGACCTAATTTCTACTTGGAAAATTAAAATATCTTACAACATGGTTCATATTAACTGTGAAATAGGTGGTAAAAGAAAAATGTTAAGGATGACTATTTGCCATCTGGGACATCTTGAAATATAACTTTTGAGGTCTAAAGGATGTCTTTTTAAGGTTATGTCTCGTGATAAATTTAATTTATCTATCTTACTGGTTGAATGTATGCTTAATAAATTTTTAGGGGAATGTACTGAAAATTTGTCTTTATATATTAGTTTTTATAATTTTTTGCCAGTGCTTATATGAAGCTATTTGTCACGTCATTAAAGTCATATTAGGTTTTTATAAGCCTAGGGGCACTAGAGTAAATATCTTTTTAGATCATTTAATACATAGAAATTCCCTTTGGGCCACCTGCATGGCATGGATGCTTTAAATTGGTTATTATGATTTGATAACAAGGATATTTTCTTTCATTGTTTTAGTCTACTGTACCATTTTTTGGCTGAGTGTTTTAGTTAACAGTATGTACAATTTTAAAAACACTTAGGGAAAAAATAAGATTTGGAATTAAAAGTTCAAAGTTACAGGTATTAAGATTATATGGATAGACTTTGGTTACAAATCGATATGGTTACTAAATTTAGGAGATGAATTTTCTTCAGTGTTTTTGTCAAATACTTTTAGTGTGTGAATAGGAAAAAGGAGCCTGCATGTCTGATAGGTGTATAGTGCCCTTACCAACTAACACTATTCACATTCTTACAAATTATATTACTGTTGGAATACAAACATGCACAGGGCTTGTTTCCGGATTTCTAATATGATATTTTTTAAGGTTTGTTATTAAACACAGATTTTATTTTCTTCAATACAAAGCATTTTAATATAAAATAAAAGGATAAAGCATAAATATATGAATATACTTATATACAAAAACATGCAATTATTTTTGCATACATGCATAAAGAAACATTTACTACTGTTTGCAGTGCAGTTCTTTTTACACATTTTGGGCAATGAGGTTAGAGTATTTACAACAATGACCTATTTTACAAAAAGTTTTACCTGACAAAGTGTTAGTATAAATGTTTATACCTTACACTTGATGCACATTATTCGTCTTTTCTTGTGGAAATAGCAAGTTCCAGGAGTTACTTCATGGGGTACCAAGATGTGAAGTTTAGCATCTACAATCTCCGATTGATCTACTTTGTCGAGAAGTTTGACTTTCTGTCCTTGCCAGTAAGTAAACAGATAAGTCTAATACGAGAAAATTTAATGGAGTTTTTTTTTAAAAAAATCTTAAAACTTGCAAAAATTCTAAGGTAAAAAAACACAGAAGTACATGAAAATATCTCACTTGTGACTATCATATATTTTTCAATAACAAGGCTTGGTAAAGAGACAAATTTAGTAGATAATGTTTTACTAATTCCTCATATACTGAAGAATGTATTTTAGATGGATCCCTAAATTCCTCTCCCACCTTGTAGAGAAATATATGCATGCAAACCTAAGGTAGCACTTACGAAATACTAATCCACAATTTAAGAACTGTATTATATAATTTAGGGTGTTTGGTGCTACAGTCTCATTTTACATCTTTAATACCTAAATATAAAACAAAAATAGTTATAGTTAGGTGATTATCTTCTAATATCTAACACCTATGACAAGTTTTTATATCCCTCCCTTCCAAAATTCAATTTTTTTTACAGATTTCGGGCAATGAGGTTAGACTACTTCCAATAATGACCTAAAACTTATCTTATTACAGTTAAATGTATAAAAAGATGATATAGTAACTCACAACCAAATATCTTAAACTAAAAACAATGAAGATGGCCTAATACTTCCCTGAACTCTCAAAAGAAGCATTATATTTAAAGTATATCATAAATATGAAGAGATAAGTTGAAGCTACGCGTGCCATGAAAAAGTGGTCAGGCCATGGTCTGAGTGGCCTGACTGCTTCCAACAGCCCTGCTTGTACAAAAAATAATACTAGAACTAGATTTAAATACCTACATCTCCCCACATTTGAGAACTATACATCATTTAATAAAAATACGTAGCTTACAATTCCATTAAGAGCTCGGTACTGGTAATCAACATGCTCACAACAACTTTTCTCCCATAGAACAATTCCAATTGATGGATGAACCTTTGGTGCTGTACAAAAATAAAATAAGTAATTTCTGTGTTTATCTTTGAGAATTGAAGAGTAAAATGATTCAATATCATAAATGTAAATAAAGAACAAAATAAGAAGTACTTCATAAAACTAGTAATGCAAGTTATAAGGCAACAGTGTAATTAGATTTCTTATTTTTGGATATCAAATAATTTATTTTCAAAACTAGCTCTTTGTCTTTCTCTCTTAACTATATATATTTTTTCTTAATATCTAATTCTTTTAATAGTTTCTTAGTTCTACTCTAGATTACAGCTATTTCCTTTGGTGTTTAAAACTAAAAATACAGTAACAAACGATCAAAATTGTACCATAAATTATATTTATTTTTGCAAACACATTTTATAAGACAAAAATTAAACTTTTATCACATTACTACACAAGAATCAGTATTAACTAATGTTTAAGGAAATTTTAATCAATGCATGAGGGGCAAATTGAAACTGCGTGTGAGAATATTGGAAAATTTTAAAAGAGTGTTGGGATATCATATATGCATGAAGGGCTATACATTTCTCTTTAATCATAAACTTAACTTAAAATTAAAATATTAATGACAACAAATTTGTTTGTTAATGAATTATACACAAAGACATTAGAGGGCTACCTGCACTTGCTCTCCCTAATTTTGAAGTGATAGACTAGAGGAAAGGCATCTAGTCAACAAACCCACCCCTCCTAACTCTTGGGCTACTATTTACCATTGGAAAGTGGGATCGATTGTCCCATTATAAAACCCCATTGGCTGAAAGGGTAGGCATATTTGGAGATGGGTTTTGATTCAGGCAACCTGCAGATAGTGAGTCAAGTGCCCTAACCGCCAGACCAGACTAATAGCAAATCTGACACACAAAAAACTCATTTTCAAGCAGACATGTTTACATGTTAAGAATTCTACCACTTAACTGATAATTATCTTTTACTTTGTTATTGAGAAGCACAGCACTGCACTTTTTTTTTAAACTTGATATACTTAAGTGTTAGGCTATACACAATGTTATATTTCTTTAAGGAGAAATTACCAGAGGTCTCGCAACTTAGGTTTCTTTCTTTACTAAAAATATTAAACATTGTTTGGTATACTGATGTTTAGAAAAATTATAAAATAAAACTATATCTAATATACGCATCGCTTGTAGAGAGTCTGTCTATGTACGCTGATGATTTCAATTGCAATTTGTTATAATATCATGAATTACTAAAATGAATCTACTTGAACAAGTAAGTACAGAGAATACTGAACCTCCATTTCTTAAGGATTACATTGTAGCTTGGTACAGATCTCAAATCTGACAACTACAATATCACTTGTAACTTTTAACATAAGGAGTTTGTTCATAGATTCCATTATTTAGATTACATGCTTGTAAACTAATCACTTCAAAGCCTTAGTGCATAACATGTTCATGCCTGACAATTATTCTTGTATTTGAAAGGTGCACAAAGGAAAATCAATTTCAAATAGTTTTATAATTTTTAGATTATTAGAATGGAAATTAACTTCAAACATCAAAAATCTCAAGTATACTGTGGATAACTCCAATGAAACTTTAATGATATGTTTAGAAAAATTTTTTATCCCAAAGAGTAGCCTGTGATGCTACAAAACTGGTAAAATAAAGAACAATTTGGTAAAAAAGACAGGATTCGCATTTCTTATACATATTCATCTTGAAGTGAAACCAACTTGAATTACAGTTTATATATATATATATATATAATAAAAACAAAATAAAAAACTGTCTTACACACCCTATATTTACGAACTTGGGTTGCTCAAGACAAATGCAAAGATATATGTGACTTGTAATAGTCCTGATAATTTCTGTTTTAATAAACACATGCACACACATAAATATATATAAAAATATTTCAACCCCAGACACATAGATTTGTAAGTAGGAGTGTTGGGAGAAAGAGTAATATGCGAGTTGCATAGGGCAAACATGGAGATAAAAGAATGTAAAAAAGTCCCGATATAAGAAATCATATAAATATATTCTTGCTATATAATAGACTATATTTAATTGTTTTGTCTTGTTTTGTATTGTTTGCTTGGAAGTCAAAATTATTCACAATCTCAGAATCTCTGGAAATTAGCATGAGTGTTGGGCAGAAAATACAAAATACACCAGAAATGGATTCCTAGAGAAGAGCCCTAGGTGACAAATGGAACCTTGAAAATGAAGTGATGTGATGAGGCAAAAATAATGCAACTTTGTACCCCCTCCAGTTTATACAATGACCTATAAAAGGTACAAAGACAGGAAGGCTAAAAACATTACCAAATGGCAAACATGATGAGATGTAACCTGAAATCCACATTTAATGTGGTTGGTAACATTATAAGAAAAAAAGATAGTTTGAGTGTTTGTTTGTTGTTAAGTGCAGAGCTATACAATGAGCCACTTGCTATTCCCCTAGGCATATCAATTTTGTTTTTTTTCTGAAAGGCTTAAAGCACCCATTTCTAGAGTAACTAGCCCTAGAAACCACTAAAGCATCAGAAGATCATGCAAAGCTGTCACAAATGCATCCAGCAGAAGTTGACTGAACTGTTGGCACTACCCACAAAATACCAGTTCAAAGAAAGGCATGATGTGAATGTAACCACAAAAATAACACAAACTTCAATTAACAAGAGCTGTGAGAATGTCACACTTAACTGTTGATATACATCACCACAGTTAAAATGGCTCTGGATACACAGAGGTAGGATAACAAGGGCAGGAATTCTTGACACACATGTGGAACAACCCAAATCTTCAAACATAGGAATGTGAGAATGACATTGAAACCAAACTTTGAGAGGAATCACCAATCCAAAAATCAGAGAGGATATGATTGGGAGATGGTAAAGTATGCACACCATAAACTCGTGGAATCACAAAGCCCAAAGAAACAGGTGATGAGTTCAACATAGAGTGATAATACAGATTTTCAGGTGAACAAGATATTGAATAGATACTAGTTGAGACTTAAAGACATGTGTACAGTTCAACTCAGGGCAGAAGCAAACTGGAAAGACAAATCAGCAGAAGGCAACTACTAAGCATGAATACTCTGATCATCCATATAAGGATGACAATCAATATTAAGTGTGTAGCAGACCAAGCTAAAGGTGTGACTACATGTGCAAATACATAGAATGCCTAATCCAGAACAAAAAGGAGGATAATAAACTAATAAGACATTCCAATATGTGAAAAATGAATATTGGTGAACCAATACATGCAAATAACTCATTAGAAACTCCATTTGTCCATGGCTGAGGAACTCTCATGAGATTCGGATAAATTCTACCTAGAAATGAGGAATATTGAGAAAAGAATGTATGACCAGTCTCCAATCCTCTGTTGTCTGTGGCACCACAAAAGTATGAGAGTAAGAACCCATGGGTAACATGAAGTACAACATTGATATCCCCCTTTGGCATGGAAAATGTCTGAAATTAAAAAGAAACTGAAAGAATTGAATCATGAATATAAAATCAAAGTAAAGGATCTGATGAACCCATGACATGTGAAATGAAGGGTCCATAGATAAAAAACAACCCCTAAAGGTCTGTAAGGAGGAATCATATATGGTATGCAAATACATAAAGAACATGCATAAATTTGAGTAATATTTAGTTGATGGCATGAATTAAAACTCAACAAGGAAAGGCTTTCAGTATTTCAGAGATAAGTCTATCTGATTTGAAAATTTAGTTTTACAATAGTTTTACTTAAGCTGTTAATTAAAAATTTAATTAAAGGTTTTTTTTGTAAAAAACAGGCATCTATAAAGGAAATTTACATTCATTTTTTAATTGCAGGTCAAAAAAGATTATTTTTAATAAATTGATAAACATCACAGCTATATCACAGAAGAGCATCTTTATATGTAATTGTTAATCCTTTAAACTGAATGGATTCTGTTACAGATCAGAAGAATCAATTATTAAATCTGTCTCTATATTTTCTACAAATAATAGCATTTTAAAAATTATATCTATAAAAAATACATTACCATATGTTACTCCACTTTTTGGTTGTGGAACACTGTTGTCTAGGTAATATGGTAGCCTAGTTAGGCACTTTATCAACTAATGAAAATAAAATATATTCAAAATCAGTATCCACTTAACTAAGTAATTATTAATGATAAACTAAACAGAGAATTTGGTATGATAAAGGAAAATTAAGATCTATCTGACAATCTTTCATTTTGAAAACAACCCTAAAAGTTAGTTTCAATTGTATATAAAACTATATGGAAATAATTTGTACAAACGTGTTTTGTGTCACTTTTCCAGAAGAAGATCTTTCTTCATTATGTTGTGTACAGTTGTCTGAAACACCTGGGTGGATTTTGTCATTTTTCTTTGTGTTTTGTGGATTCTCATCTGTTAAAAAATGCATCAGTTTCATTACTATGGCTGGGGTATAATTTGTTGCAAGTCTCTTTCTGAATGTTCCTGAATCACCAAGTTAATCCATATTACTTTGTTTTCCAATTACATTAAGTACAATGGATATCCCTGTCTTGGATATTCTAAATCCTCGTTCTGAACATGTCTTTATGATCTGAATGTATGAATATTTTATATCAGAAAGGCCTGTTGCATAACCTTCCAAAAAGTGATCAATTTGTGGTAGCATCCCAAAAAATGGCAAATGATGTCAAAATGTAGTACTGATACATTCTATTCCAAAATGACTTTAACTTGGCTGTGGTTGACATGACTTGCCTATTTGCATTGTCAAAGTCATTTTAATATAATGTTACTCAACTGTTTACAATATCATAAAAATATGTTTTCTGCATTTACACACACACACACACACACACACATATATATATACATACATACATACACACACATACATACATACATACATACAGGGGTTTTATTTCCATAGGTACCCTTAAAACTGTACCATTGAAGACATCCTTATAAAAAATAATCTTAAGAAGTGAACTAAACGAAGTTTATGGATATACTGCACATCTGACATTTGAATTGCAAAATAAAAACCAATCTTCCAGAGAAAAAATCCCTGTGTATCTGTATTTGTGTACGTGTGAATATATATATATATACAATAAGAAAAAATACTGATATATAGTGAAGTTATAATATATGAGTACATTCAAATGGTCTAAAGAATTGCATCAGCTTATAATGCATTTAGTAAACTGTGCACAAACATTTCAAGGCATCAGAAGTAAATATACATGCCTTGCTAGTTTTGTTAAATATTAGTATTGAGTAGCAACAGGATACAAAAACACAAATGAGAACAGTTAATACAATATTATGTAGCCTGAATCACTACTGTCAAGTATAAAAGTCATGAAAATATTAGCAGTGTCAGTCATCAGTTAACATGATGATAATACACATTCAGAGCAAAAAATTGGAGAAGAATAAAGTTTACTAATGGTGATTTACAAATATTGATAGCCTACTCCCCCACTCCTTTGCTTATGAGTTTAGAAGCAAGAGGAAGTGGTGTTATTTACAAAATACTGAGGAAGCAAGATTTATATTGTTGTTTTATTACCAAGAGGCATCTTGACAATACAAGTCTTTTCTCAAATTAAAAAACAAAATGCAACTGGCACATTTTTTATTTTCACCATTGGTCACTGAAATAAATATATGTAATGGTCATATGTAGGCCAAAGGAGTAAAGCAGTAGTATACATGTATTTCAAATGATTTTATAATAATAATATTCTAATATAACCTTTTATTTTTCCTTGTCTACAACCATTCAGCTTTTATCTTGATTTTATGGATGGGTCAATGCTTGAAAATTATTAGCAAAACTTTTTTTACAAGGTATTTCAATTATCAAGGTTTTATATTCATAAACTGTTTTTGCTAAAATGAAATGTCTCTTTCTTAGGTTATGTAGCCATATATTTATTATTTCCATTTTTTCTGGATTCTTCTTGGGATTCAGTGTAGGTTTGGAACTTAGTCAAAATGTAACTCCATGTTATAACGCTTGTTGGAAGTTAAAATCTTATGCCTTACATTCAGCCATGTTTATTAACAAGTGATTGGCTGTAAACTAATGTGGTCTGTACAAGAACAAGGTCATAGGTAGGGGCAGTCCAAGTCTATGGCCAAATAATGTAATCTACAAGCTCACACAAAATTGTTAATAGGATATGGGATGTTTTTGCTTTTATTAAGGAACTGTTGGGAACGAGTATGGAAAGCATATTTCTCAAATCACTGGTTTTTGTTAGTAGTTTACAAGTCTCTTCCTGGAAACTAGTCATGTGATGACCAGGGTTCTTCACTTTTGGTGCTTATTTCTTGCAGGTCTACCTGCTAGCTGTAATGAATATTGATTAAACCATCTACAATTCCTACCTACTGTAGTATGTCTATTAAAAGCAAATGGAAATGAAGCATTTTTTGTACATAGTTTAAACATTATTTGTTTAACAGTTTGAATACTGCCTTTATTATAAAAATAGATGAATGAAACTGATCAAAAAGGGGAGTTTTTTTAAAGCAGGCATAATTACCTTGCTAACACCTGAATTGGATGTTTTTTATCTTGTGCATCATCAATAAAAGGATTATTCAAACAATGGAACAAAAACAATTAATAGCTTTTTCTTAAGTTAAAAAAAGAAATAATATCAAAACCTGTTAAAAAGCAGGTATATCAACAAAAAATAAAAACTCAAAACAAAGAACCCTGATAATGAATTCTGCTACTTTATATGCACTCACTTTGATTACTGTGCTAGATTACATATATTTCGAATAAAATCTTATGAAGAGAAAAATAATCAATTTTTAGAAAGACACACTTTTTTGTGTCTAAGATTTGATCCATGTACATGCATGTATATGCCAAAAAGTGGTAAGAGTGATTTAAAATAAAATAATGCACACACACATGTTTGTACAGTATGTATAGAAAATGTAACAAAGTCTGCATGAAGCTTTAACACGGAAATAAAAAAAAGTTTGTTATTGTAATTATAAATTTTTCCTGTTACAATAAATTCTCTTTGTTCTAAAAAAATAATGAGTGAAATGCATCCTGCTAGTATCAATTGAAAAAGAGAGAGAGAATAAAGTGAACTTAAGCAAGCCACTGCCATCTACAGAAAATATCAATGCATTCATATCTCTTTCTGATGTATCAATTTGGTCTCATGTTTGGTGAGTTATGAATACATGGAAGTAAGTCGAATCAGCTACACCTAGATGAAACAAATGTGTGACTGACTGGAACCTGATACAGAACACCTGCTCAGCAGATTTTGCCATGCTTCTTGTAAGACGTGTGTTGTATGTCACTGTCATTTAGTCAAACTGGTGCAGAGCAAGTCTGAATGAAGGCAATTCAGGTTCTTGATTAGTGCTCTGTCAAAATCAGTATTGTTTGATATTTGTACAAGTGAATCATAAAAATGCAAGTGATTTATTTTATTTTTGATTTCATTGTGTTTCATAATACAATATTTGCATTTCTTGTAGTCTTTGCAGTTTCTCAATGACATGCAAAAGCCTAAGAATCTTGACTGAACAAGTTCTATTATCATCAATAATATTATTAATGAATTCATATAAAAACAACACTTACCAACTGAGCTCCTAAAGGTGCAAGAAGGGCATACAACTCTTTGCTAGTTGCTTTATGTGGTATCTCTATCTTTTGTTGTAATAGAATTCTTCCAATATCAAAGCTTGAAAATAATTTTTTTGTTAATAGAAACTTTCTACAAACATAGTGTGATGTGAAGAGAATGATAAATATAGTAAAAGTTTGTATCACATGTGGTATTTTATCCAGAAAAAATAAAATTAATTTCTTAAACCCGAGTGGATGCTGCCAGCATCTGGCCAAAAACCTTGATATACCAATCAGATGGAAATAACATTCAATAATATTTATGTCTCTTTGGTTAAAAACTAATCCAAACCATGTTATTATCCACCTTTTATAAACAGACCAGAAATTTTATAAGGTTCGGTTATAGTTATTAGGACATCATGAAAATAATTCTGGCAGAATATGCAAAAAACTTATGGGTTTAAAAGTTAAGGCACTTTAATCATCACTGAAAATTCACATGGAAAAACAATCATGTTTCATTTACATTTCTTGACATAAAATGAATCTATAAATTAGTAATGTGAATGCATTTAAGTGTGGGAATACCAAATTTCAGAGTTTGAAGTAAAAATACTATGTTCCTCCCCTTAATTATTTTGTAATAAATGAACAGTACAAAATATTCAAACCTCTCATTATGAGGGGATGACAAACCTGTGTGCTTGTACATGTATTACACTTAAATCAATATATAAATGTACCGTTCCTGAAATAATTCTTCACAATACCTTGAATACATACCATTTGGGAGAAAGTTGCATAATTGTTACTCCAGTTTCTGTATCTCCATTAAGAACTGTGTGAATTATTGGGGCTGCACCACGCCATCGAGGTAAGAGACTTGCATGGACATTGACCATTCCACTATACAAAGATTAAAAGTGATCAATTTAAACATAATCTTCATTAATACATTTGTGCAAACAGATGGAGCCAAATACAGCAGGAAATTAGGATTTTCAATCAAGAAACTACAAATATTATCTAAAAATAAATCAATTAACCAAGTTATGAATAAAAAATTAAAGTAATCTCCTACAATAAAGTATAACTCAAGCTCATCAATTACATATACATGTATAAATATACATTTGGTTATAAATATATTGAACATTTTTCTCGTAACTTAAACCAATTTTATTGCCATACTTAAATATATATATATATATATATATACACACATTAAAACACAATGCATACAGTAGACACGCATATATACAATATATATTAATATTAATAAATATAGAAACATACAAGCAATAGACATACAGTAATCACAAACAATGAGTAATAGAAACTTAGTTGCAAATTTATTATTTGTACAGAACATTATCAAAATGCAAAAGAAAAGAAAAATACTGTACATAGCACTAGTATAACAATTTGTTTTCATATTGCCATACAGTTTATCAATGTATGATTTTTGTGATATTGTTCAAAATGTTAACATTTTCCAATACTGAAAATGTATTTCTGATAAACACTGACTCACCTCTCACACAGCTAACTTTTCTAATTCAGTACTGCCCTCTATATGCAAACTTTTTCACTCTCCACTAGCCTTTAGGCTCACACCTAATCCCACATGATACTGCTACACTGTTACATGCAATAATCCTCCACCAATAGGAGTGTGACACTACCTCCTGGCACAGCTGGATCCCTCTATATTGATTGTTCAATCATGACTTTCAGAACAGACAAAAAAGTAAGATGCACTAGAAGTGGGAAAGAAGGGTCAAAAGTGTGAGATGTGGTGGGTATCTATTGAAAATACATTTTCAGTGTTAAAAAATGTTCACTTTTGATACAATACATAACCTTCGCTCACATCTAGCAAGAATCCCACACTGAAATGGTGAAGGGACCAGTGCAAAAGTTTACCTAGATGAACCTTCTTCATGAAGTGCCCAAAAAGAACCCATGGAGAGTGACACACAGCACCTTGTCTATACCAGGGCAAACTCTTTGCCCAGAAAGGAAGGGAAGTGTTATAGGGATGGGTGGAAGGTATAAGCATAGTCCAAAACCTGCATCAGGCTGTCAGAAATGCTATATGTGTAGTGTGGCGAGGGATCATTCATGGTAGGTCAACTCCAGTCCAAAACCAGATGGCACCAGTAATTCAGCTTCAAAGCCTTGGTAGGATGATGGTCTCTATTATCTTCACCTCAAGACCAGTGAGGCAGAATGGGAAAGTAACATTCAACCGGCAACTGTGTGAGGACTTATCTTGGCTGGTCCTACACCAATCCAACACAAGACCACCCAGGAATCCAATATTTGGGTAGCTGTAGGATGGTGGAAAGCTGGTCAGAAGGGAGAGCTGTACTACACAGACAGAACACCACCACACTACTTTCTACTGTGTTGAAATGGTCACACTCGGAAGACATCTTCCATGGCCCACCATCCCAGTGGCTAGGAACTGATGCTTGGCAAACATTTCCATGCTACACTAGAAGAAAAAAGGAGAGATGAAAGTGTGGTGGAGAGTCCAGAGGAATGCATCACAGTAAAACAGTGCAATGGATGACTATGCAAACCCTAGACTTTAAAAACAGGCCAGCACTAAGTTTTAAACTAGGCATGAGGGTTGGGCAGGTATCCCTGCCTGCTTTACTCATGCTAGTCTATGAGTGGGTATGGTCCGGATCAGACCTTGTTTAAGAAAATGAGCACCACAAAGATACCTTGAGCTGTCTTGTGAAACACTCCACTTGATAGCATTATATTGGGCCAGGATGGTCCTACCCTGTATGCATTTTGGTTAAGTATACCATAGCAGGCAACACTTTCCACTGAGCAGGATCCTGTAAAGAATTAGATAGCTATGTAAAAAGAAGGTATGAAAAAAAAAAAGAAGTCTTACCCAGTTAGAGATGGTATGATTTGTGATGAATAGTGGCTGGAGGCAGTCAAAAGATTCAGCAGAGAAAACCACGATTGAGCCACCCAATAGGGTGCCACTAGAATGACCTGACAAGGAGTGTCCCAAATGAGAGAGAGAACATGTGGGAGGAGAAAATTAGGGTGGTAAACACCAAGAATGAGAATGGACCAATCCTGACTGAATGCATCCACTGCCAGTGCCAATGGATATGAAATAAGAGACCCAAGCAGGGGACGCTAGGCATTGTAATAAGTGGCAAAAGCATAGAAAGACTTAAGGACCACTCAAAAAAAAAGAGATCATAAGAAAGGTTCCATTGATCATGTAGAGTCAATAGTAATAGATGCATATAAGCATGACCCAAGGAGATAAGAGGATCCAAGGAAGCCCAAGTCCCCAATAGATAGAGAACTACTCATGCAGGAAGACAAGGAGAGGATAGAACTAAGGAAACCAAACCATCCATAACCTGCTAATACAGCAGAGAAGGCTGTGCCCTGCTGAGACAGGAAGTGAAGAACATATCCAAGTGAACTAAATACTGGATGGGTAGAACAGACTTCTCCAGCTTGACTAGCCAACATAGACAACCCTTGTTCCAAAGAAGAAGAGTGTGGTTGGAGGAGTCCTGTTGGAATTGAGCTAAAAAAAAACAGTCATCTTTGTAATGGTGAAATCTCAATCTCAAGCCATGAATGCAATGAGCAATAGCATGCACTACATGACAAAAGAAAAACATAAGAAGCTGACATAAGGTCAAGACCAAAGGTAAAGTCTAGATGTTGAGGAGATAGGAATGTGGAGATAAGCATCAGAGATTTTGATCTTGGTCATCCAAAGTCCCAGAGAAAAAGACCAACAGAGAGTGAGACAACAGAACAGAATGATGACCGGATTCCAATCTCAGCTGTATTGTGGAATAACAAATAGACAGGAATAAAATCTCAAAGAACAGATAGAAACCCTTTTGATAGCATCCTTGGCCAAAAGGTCTAACACTACCTCGGAGAGATGCTATTGGAAGAAAGGATCCCCTGGAAGAGGGAAAGAAACATGAGAAAAGGAGGGTTTGTTTTTTGAATTTTGTGCAAAGCTACATGAGGGCTATCTGCACTGAGAAAAGGAGGGAGGAGAAGAGAAAAGAAGGATAAAGTCAATGAATAGAATCTGTAGCTACAAACAGTTGGTTGCAAAAGGATTCTATAGATCCATAAATCAAGCCAAAAGAGCCCCCACTTTTCCTGAGCCAAGAAGATTGTCACTGATGATACTGTGGACACTGAAATCTACAAATAGTGGAAGAACAGATGGGAGAAGAGGAACAGGATGGAAAAACAGGGAGAAGAAAGGAGTCAAGAAGATAGGAGAGAGCAACTGGAAGAGAAAGAGCTTTGGAAAGTCCGGATACAAGAGTAGGCAAGGAAAAATGTTGGCATGTAGCATCAGCCCATGGCTACAAAGAATCAGGTACTCCATCAAAAACCCATTAGTGGAGGAAAGAAACCAGATGAAGATCTCTGAGATAAGAAGGAGGTAAAAGTATTTGAGCAAGAAGGGCATCCCTCCCCAACAATGATGTAAGTTAGTGAGAAGGGGCAAGGCCAAGGAAGAATAAGGCAATGTAGAAAAAGGGAATGAGTGTCTGCTGAAAATCCCTCAGAGGAATGGTGGATTGCTTCCACAAGGAGATGAATAGAGAATAGATAAGATAAAAAAGAAAGGCAAAGGCAAGAAAACTGAGCTTAGGAAAGACTAAAAAAAGACAATGGATCAGAGCCCCAAGCCTGGAAAAAATATTCCAGATCCTGTGGATCCAAGAAAATGGCTTCAGCTCAACTGTAAGCCAAGGTATATGCGCAACCAGTTGAGGAGTATGAGGCATACTGACACCAAAGTGTAGTCAAGAAAAAATAAATTCAGTATGGACTTGGATATCAGAGGAAAAATTAAAATCATAATATTTTGAAGAAGGGGCCAAATAAAGAAGGGAAAAAAGACTAATAAGAAATAAGAGAGAGTGGAAGAAGGTAACATACCTGTGAAGAAAAGTCATGGAAGGACATAGAATATTGAGGTAGATCCATGTATGCACTGGAAGAATTGTTTGCATATAATCTATGTCCTCATGGACAGAAATTACAGCAGGAGAGAAGACTGTGTCAAAGCCTGAAACAGGACCAGACCACAAGCAAGACTCTTGTACCTGATGCACAATAGCTGTCACATCCCCTGACAGACAAAGAAGAACCCAAAGTCATTGTGGTAGTCTGCCTAGAGTGAACAATGCCCAGATATTCAACATTAAACAGCATGAAAATAACAGTCTCTGTGTAAGTCAGGTTGTGGAAAATAATAGCCACAAAGTCTACAGAGGCAGAATTGTTTGGTTTTGTAGATACTTCAACCAAACATTGATGTTCAGGAATCTCATGTGAGTGAAAAAAGACGTCTTAACATACAAGAGCCAAATCGAGAAATGATGACTGAACAATCAATATAGATGGAACCAGCTATACCAGGAGGCTGAGTTGCACTCCTATTGTTGGAGGATTGTCATATGTCATTTCGTCTTAACTGGAGATACATCTCCCCTTTCCAAATCTTAAATTTATGACCTATTGTTCTACTGCTCTCAGAATTTAAAATGAAAAACAATTATGCTGCTTCAGTTTTGCCAATCCTCATAATAAATTGGAATACTTCAATTAGATCACTCCTGGCCCTTCTCCTTTCAAGAGAGAGATCAAGTTAAGAGATCTTAACCTGTCTTCATATGACAATCCATCCATCCCTTGAATCATCTTAGTGACCCTCTTCTGAGTCTTCTCCAATAACTCAATGTCTTTCCTAAGATAAGAGGACCAAAAACTGTACACAGTACTCCAAATGAGGCCCAACTAGTGACTTATATAAAAAACAAAGAAATATGGTCTCAGTAAAATTGTAGTCAGTATTCCTATACATACAACATAAAAATATGTTAGCTTTACCACTTACTATTTAACACTGTCTCAAAGGCTTACGAGTTGTATTAGCCAACCCCCCCCCCAAGTTCATTTTACTCACCCACATAACTAAAATGGTTCCCATCTAAATTACATGTCTAATCTATATTCAACATTCATAGCTTTACATTCATCATAATTGAATGCCACTTGCCGTGTGTTTATTGAACTAATTAACCAATCTAAGTTTTTCTGAACAACCTCAGCTTTCTCACTGCAGCCAACCAGACCTAATTTTTTTAATATGAAGTTTATGGTTTATTTATTTCCATAAGCATCTCAGTGTGTTGTAAATGATGTTCTCACAGAGCAAAAAGAATATTCATTCTGGTAATGTAAAATCGAACCAAAATCTGACCCCTGCCAGACTATCAAAGCTATTACTACCAATGTATTATTATTATTATCAAAACATATTACAGAAAAAACATGCAAGTACTTAGTCTACACAAAATGAGCTGTCATGATTGTTTCCCAAAAAGTACCAACATGATAAGCAACCCACAATGCCATGTCATTTAGGTCTGTTAATTAATATTTCAGGCTGGACCCATGAGCTAAGAGAGTGCACCTTAAAATTAAAAATAGCAAGTTTCAGAAACTTCAATAACACAGAAAATATCCAGTAAACCTAATGGATATTCAGTGCTAAATTTTAACTTTATTTAAACAATGTATAATAAAATTAAGTTTTTCAAAACAAAATGTTATTTAAATAACATATAATGAAACAAAATTTACCAAAAGCAAACTTTACTTTAGGTACTGTATAATGAATGAAATATGTTAGGCAGTATAAGGTAGAACTGTAAATATCACAGAAAGTGCTGTGAAACATTGTTTCAGCTAATACACTGGTAGTTACTTCCCATACAGAATACAAAGCTTTTATGTTTTTAATACCAGTCACGCAATATAAACTGTTACTGAAAATTACTATGCTGTTAATATTGGCATACTTTTTTAAAATTCAATCCTAAAGTGTGAACAACATAATAAGAATTCACAAAAGAAAGTAATGTATATAAGGATTCATTATATAATATACAGAATAAAAAGTCAAGATACTTTCTCTACTGCAACTTTCTGCAACTTCAAATTTCTATCTGTAACTGTAGATACTGGTCAATGGGGGCAACAAAATTAGTCTGAGGAACAAGAAGTTTTACCATTATACTTTGTCTATTGGATATGTAGTTTTTGTTTTATTGCTGATTATATATTCTATCACTAGAAAATCACTCCAGATAGATTTCTAACAAGCTATACGAGTTCTTTAAAATTCTGAGCTGCAGAAATCTAGTGCCTACACATGAACATTTAAAAATACTTATCTCTAAATCCTAAAACAAATCTATATACGGATTCCTTCAATTCACAAACTCTTAGTTATGCAGATAGTAACAAACATATTTAAATTAATGTAACAGCAGGAGCCCAGTAAAGTTTGACAGACAAATCAAGGAAAAATATATAACATAATAAAAGAAAACTTACAAAAAGCTTTAAACTTTTACACAGTGAAACCTCATTAATCCAAACACATTTGTAATGAAGTAGTAGTTCTGGGTTATCTAGACATCTGTATAGTTGAATACATCACTTATAATACACTGGGCACTTACTCTCTTAATAGCATGCATCATTGATTGATAAATGTAAGGGTGGGTACGCAATTGGTAAACAAATGCAATTTAACAGTTTACTATTTCATACATAGTCAAAAATTATACCAGTTACATAATCAAAGTGCCAGACAGGTTATTTTCTGCACATTTTGTTTAAACCAATAGCTTACTTATAGAATACAAAATACATAGTAGATGTATTGCTTTCTCATACAAACAAACACCACATTTTAAATGTCTTCATTTTGGAGCACTGTGACTTGGCATTACTGTGGTATTAATCACTCTGATGACTTCTAAATACCTTTTATAGTTTAAATGTACATCCATACTGTGAAGGTCATTCTCAGAAAAATTGTTGTAAATCAGTGACCACTGCTAATGAAGGTTATTTTTAGAAATATTGTTAGTGAAGGTTATTCTATAAAAAATGGCCCTTCAAATTTAGAATGTGAATATAAGAAATATTGATTAAATTCCAAATTGTGAAGCTTTGTCTAAGTGGAGAATCATACAAATTGTGAATAATACGGATTGCTGATGTCCAGACTAACAAGGGTTCACTGTATGTATGTATTGATCATCATTTCAATTAGAGGCAGCATTAATGTAAACCATGATTTTTTCATTAGTTCATACATATTCTAAGTGCTACAATGTAAAATGTAGTAACTAAATGCTCAAAACCATAAAATACATTAATAAGT
The DNA here is from genome assembly GCF_000517525.1 of Limulus polyphemus. NCBI lineage: Eukaryota > Metazoa > Arthropoda > Merostomata > Xiphosura > Limulidae > Limulus > Limulus polyphemus. The sequence goes on from NW_013665771.1 coordinate 914,687, forward strand.
ACACAGGAAGGACTTAGATCCAAAATGTGGTATACACTATTCCCAAAAAACTTGAGCTATCAATGGCATTGTACTGATTGTGTTTATTGTTAAGTCCAAGCAAAATTCACATTTTTTTGTGTGTTTTATGACACGAGAAGGGGGCAAGTAGACTCTTAAGAAGGTCAAGTAGATTTTTCTAGCATTTAGTCCATTGGATTTTAAAACATTCTATGCCTCTATATAGAACATTTTAAAGTCACACACACCTAAAAATTAATAGATAATACTTACTAATGACATGACTGAATTGCCTGTTGTGGTATTAGATGTCCAAATGATACTACCACACCAACGTCAAAAACTCCAGGGGGGACAGCAAATGGCCACCAGTGGACTACCAAGTTGTTTTTTGTTGCATATTGATGAACAGGAGTGTTTTTCTACATAAATAAATAACTCACTAATAACTGTTACAAAAATTAACCTTAACTGAAAAGTAGGAAAACACTAAAATTAAAAGCAAAATGATGACAACAAAAACTGATCATTCAAATCCTCTGCCTTTCATAAATAGAGGCAATGAAGCAAGTTGAACTACCATGGAAAATGATACAAGACAGTTATGCTGTAATACTTATAAAAATTTAATTTGTTAGAACCTCATAATATGGGGTACCTAAAGGCAACTGATGTAAATTGGATTAAGGAATAGGTACATGTGACTTCTCCAAGAAAAAATACACCACACCACTAAAAATCCAATTTATAAACAGGAAAGCTAACATTTACCATAACTTGACTATACTGGCTTGAACACTTGTGAATGAGAGACCCTGACATAGCTGATTGTCATTAACTTAAGTGACATTATTGTATGATAGTAACAAGGTTTTATTCACATTCAAACACAATGTAGCAATTTTTACAAAACTTAAGCTAAGAAACTAAAAACAAAAGAGAAAACAGCAAAAAAATAGCCTTTTTAATGAATATAGGCTTAAAAATCTTATATATTTTTGAGCAACAAAATTACTCTGTTAGTTGAATATGTTTTTGAAAAACTGCTAAATAGATAAAAAACTAACCCTTAAGTGATTTGCTGTCATATGATCACACTCACAGTAAAAACAAAACAGAATGTTGGAATGGGAATAAAGCCTTTACAAAATGAAGATGAATGGGTTTTGATCAATGAGAGAAAGTTCTGATATGATCTCATATAAGAGACTTCTTATGAAGATTGTATCTATTGGGCCAGGAAATGTGCTAGCTAAATCTACTGAGAGTCGATTTAGATGGCAGAAGACAGAAGACTGGAAAATTATGTTTAGTCACCTTACTTAAGAAAATATGATGATTTATTGTAGAAGGTTCAAGGAACAGCTATCACAATATTTCAAGATTAGATTGATTATTGTATCATAAAAGGTTGAAACCTCTTCATGTAATTTTCACTGGAAAAGGTCATACTGAGAACATAATTGAGGTTTTTGAACTTATTAAATGTTTTGAATCATTAGATCAGATGACATTTTTATAAAAACTATGCAGGTAGAGTGAACAACAAAGGTGTATTTTTTTTCTGTTTTCATTGGTTTTTTGTTCTTTAAATTTAATATAAAAAAAAAAGGTTTTTAGTTGTAAGCCCAATAAGCATTTTTGACCTGATTCACCAAATTGTATCATTGTCATAAAAATTATAGCACATAACACTCTAGCTTAGAATATAAAATCTATAATATAATTATACCTTAAATCTCACCTGTGAACAAACAACCTCCAACTGTTCAACAGCTTGATCAGTAACATGTTTCTTCAGTCTAAGTATATAAATTAAAATACACATGGCTACACACACAACAGTTACATATATATATATGTACATACAAAAGACTGTCAGTAAATAAATAGTAAACATAACAAAAAACCTTTTTAAAACTTTGAGTGTGAACAATTCTTGTATAATTCTGTAATTCACAAAGAAAATTACTGGCAATTTCTGGCATTTAAATGAACTTTAGCACACAGAGAGAGCCAAGTAGTTTTATTCTGTGTATTAAAACAAAAGAACGAATAAGTTACTACAGTAATGAGTCCATCTGCTCATCTAAGGTTATTACCTCTTTAACCACAAAATTATGGGTCTAATGAATATGAATATTGAAATATTTAATACTGTTGTATGTGCACTTTTTTAACACCAAGAAATGATAGTAAAAGAATCACACAGGGAAACATGGAAATTATAAGCAATCAGAGATATATAGACATGAAAAAGTAACTTTATTTAACAGTAGGTATTATTCAAGAGTTGGTGTAGTCTTGTTCAAGATTAAGTTAGTATATTCACATCAAACATGTTACAGTTTGAAAATAGTTAGCATTAGGAAAGATGAGAGTAAGAGATGAAAACAATTTAATTTCATATCTATAGATAAAGTCAATTTAAAATAAAATTGATGACATTTAATTTATCATTAGGCTAAGTGTTTAAAACACATCTAGGATTCTCATATGTAAGAGTGTATAGCTACAATATGCTATTCAAAGAACAGAAGTTTTTTCATCATATGACATAACTGAACCTTAAGACAAAAACATTCAGTTGATTACAAGAAATATATTTGCATAAAGGCTACTATATGGAATTAATCAGGCTTAGAGACAGAAAAGAGTTGGTTCAAGTCCAGAATATGGACACTAGTAAAATTTGTGATGAGTTATGTCACCAAGATTGTCCTTCAGCCAGGTGATGACCTACATCTGACATATTCTTGCAAAATGTTATACAAATTTTCCAATACGAATAGCTTAGGCCTTATTTAGCATAAATTCTCATGACAATCAATCAGTTACATCCATTTCACTTGAACACAACATAGAATCAGAACCAAAACTTACCAAATACCTCATCAAACTGTTAAGATGAACAAAGGAAAACAAAGATCCCACACCAAACCCTTGAGAAACTTCACAATTCACATTTTGTCATTCACAATGCTTTACTTTTCAGATTCTTACAAAATTACTGTTGATGATAAACATTTTATACAAAAACTGAACTGAAAAGACCATATTCATGACTGTAACTAATGTAGTCACTCAGCAATCTGGCTCTTTAATATGTCCATATGAAGTAATTTGCTATAGTACTATTTTGTGATTAGATTATAAAAATATTAGTAACATAGCTTCATAAGTATTAAAATACCACATCAGAAAAACAAAACAAAAGACAGACATAGATTAAGAAACAATGTAAGGAACATTAATGAGTAATTTTTATAATTCTAAAAACATGTATATACAATACCTGTTTTCATTTAGGACTTTGAGACTTTGCAAGGAAAACTCGTCAGTTCCATAAAACAGAATTTTCCATGGAGGATATTTCTTTGGGCAGTGATGATGCAACCTCTTAAGATTAACTAAAACATACTGATTGAAGCCCAAAGTATTATGTACAAATTGATCTTTAGTTAATTTAAAAGCTGTTCTGTAGATATCTCCAATTTTGCTGCTTTTATGTTTGACTGGATAATGTATGTTGAATTTACAAAGCTTTTTGTTAAACCATGCATTTGTTAAACATTTTTGAAAATGCATATTTTGTGATAAAGGTGAAGGCATCCTTTATTAAAAATTCAGAATACGACACATTACTCTTACAGCTATCAATGATAATCTCATCTCTGTTGGCAAATAATAAATCAGTAAATGGCAAAAATTGTTGGGTCCAAGCCTAAGTAATAATGATAATGATTAATATCTATAAGTATAAAATATAATGTAACTTCATACATAAAATTTAAAGCACCAAACAAAATTATGAATATGACAGTTCAACTTAAAACGTCAGTCAAGTCCCATGCAAATGAAAATTATGCATCACTTTCAATCAAATTTATATCGTATTTCTAATACATTTACTAATACTAGTAATATTAATACTTTACTATTAGTATAAGAACTATATGAATTGAACTTTGAAGGTAAACTTTAAAGTAGCTTGCTTCAATGCTTGTTAAACCGGCTTAAAACGTTCTGTTATTTTGTTTGTTTCATTAACTTACATCTTAGAAATTTAAACATTAATGATATTCAGCTGTTGATTAATATCATAACTTAAACAAACTGTTAACGCTTATTTTATTCATCCACAAAAACTACATATTCAGATATATAAGTCACGTTAAGTATTACTGAATAGCACTGATAGGATACTTCAACGCCATCTTTACGATGTAGTTTTATCGGCCAGATCATTTTTGACTGTAAAATTACAAAAAAAAAAGAACAAAAAAAAAGTGAAAGAAAAGTACGGTTGTTATAATTATTTCTTAAAACGTTTTACTTCTTTAAAGGCACAAAGGATTTTCTTTGAATTTTATTTATATTGAAAGAATAGCTGCTCCAAAAAACTTGGAGTATTTCTTGAGAAGAAAGCTTTTTACTCTGATAAGGTTCTCCGAAATATTGAAAATTGAGCGGGACTTTAGACGTTATATTTCAGAAGTCTCCTGAAACCGGAGAAATCCTTTTTGATTGAAAAGTTGGCAATGTGATAATATATATGATAAAAAGGTGTAAGAAGTATCCTGAAAATTGTAGACTCACTAGTTTGGTTTCTGTTACTTACAAAAGTACAAAAGTTGTACAGTCTCGCCCAAAATGTTCGCATACTGTTCGATACTTATGCTATTATCTATGTTCATGAAGTAGTTATTGAGTAAATGCCCGATTGGCAACAGAGAAGGTAGTGTATGATCAGACAATCATGTATGAATTGTTACTGTGGTCAGTAGAAGTTGTTTTGAGCATTTGTTCGTCAAAACACACATAAACACCTGTTTTGTATGAAAGGGCGTGCTTTTGTTATAATCTTTTTTCGAAACAGATCAACGCTTTGTTCAGAGAATTTCTCTGTACCTGATGTAGAGTCATACTTCGTCACGTGCCAGAAGTTATAGGCGTCAAATTTCTCAACTATCCAGAAACAAATGGACATTGCCATATTAGTAGAGTACCCTCAGTTTACTGTACCCAGAATCCTGAAACATCATCACATGATTAATATATTGCATAGCATGTATTTCCCCTGAAAAGGACGTTCTTCTGTTTGGAAATAACGATATACGATGATTTTAATAGATTATAACTTTACTCTGTAATGAATAAAGGATTCAAACATATCTAATATTTTACATTTTCAAATAGGTTATTCTTTCACTTATATAAAACCTCAATATGGTTTAAACAAATATCGTTAATATATGTTAGTTAAATCGCAGACTTAACGAGACTGAAACAAACAGTAATAATGTATGACTTACAAAGGCGGATGGTGTTTCTATAGGCAGACAGTGTTACTATATTTCTGTAGGACTGCACACAGAATTTAACTTGTCTCAATTTATTTCTATTTTACATTTGTTTTTCAAAGGTGGATGGGTGATTCTATAGCCAGATAGTGTTAATAAAACACTTAATGTACAGTAGCATATGATTATAGTTTTCACTTCTGTATTTAATTTGCATGGCACACTTTTGCATTTTCTGGTGTTTTATATGTAAAACTCTTATTGCTATTTCATTCGTTTTCATTTATATAATTAATGCATTGTATAATATCTACTTGATCTGAAAAGGATGCTTACTTAAACCTCTAAATAATATAAAATAATTTGATTTTTATGTTTATCTTTATAAGTTGCTTCACTGAAAGTTTGTTGTAAAAGATCCATATAAATATATCTACATCAATGTACAAATTAAATCGGTATTCATAAGATTAATTACTGTGTACTACTCACACTTTGCTGCCTTCTACAGTCAGAACCCATCATTTAAGATATCTTTAATCTAACCATAATTTTTGCAGCCATTTGAAATTAAATTAGGTAGATTGCAAGTAAAAGTTCAGTAGCTGTTTGCTGATTGTTTAATCTAAGCTTCACTTGCAGGATTAGAAGTGACAGCTTTTACAGTTACTCAAACCAAAATCTGTTATAAAACTTAACTCCTTCTCATACAACTTCATTGATTCTATCATAAATAAAACTGTACAACAACTACATCTCTCCGGGTCTCTGAACTATGACGCCCTAAAACTACAGGTAAAGATCTCTCTACGGTACACAGACTCACACTCACGAATCTTGAATAGGAAACTAAACACTATAATCAAAATAGTCTATCTGAAAGTTCACCTTTAATGTGTGTTTAGACCTTTATTGAAAATTCAGAATTTTTTCAAGTTTAAAGATCGTATCCAGTTTTCTCAACAGTCATGTGTTATTTGCGAATTTTACTGCCTAACTTGTAAGAGCATTTATGTTGAACCAATTGTAATAATATTGGGAGATCATTCAAAAGAACACTAATCCTAGGTTCAAAGGCAGTTAAAGTATTGTTCGGCATGCATTAACCAACCCTCAGTATGTTCAAAGTAATCGATAAAACTAAAAACAAGACAATTTTATGGTTGAAGGAAAAAAAGTTCCAGAGGACTGATGATACGTGTGTACGAGTTGTAAGACGTTTAACAAGGTTTTCTTTGAAATGAAGTGGAACATACTGTTAAAGTAGGTGTATAATCCGGTGTAGGTTAGTTTTTGATAACAACCGACATCATAAAGTCTTTGTTTGTTGAAAACATATGTGTCAAGAAAAGGAAGGCAGAGCAGAGCACTGTTGGTGTTCACAGGTAAGTTTAGAATTCAAATGTTTTACAGAATTAATTAATTCGTCTTAATTTTGATACATTTCAAATACGCCATCAACATAGCGATTGTAAATAGTGGTTTGAACTCAGTAGAACAATCCCTCAGCCGAATATTCTCACGAAAGCACAAGGAAACATTAGCCATTGCAGGTGTTAAGCTAGACCACATGCAGACTCCATCAGTCTGTTAAAAAAATTCTACAGTGAATTGAAAAACAATTTTTCGTGACAAAGTCTATCAGTAGTCTGAAAGATTGTGTACTTAGTATAAAACACATTCCTCGGCTTTAAAAACGAGATTAACACAAAGGTTAATAATCTCATTTAGGTGAAGGTTAGTGAACAGAGTAAAGTAGGTAGGTGGAGCTGCTAGTATTCAATGTCCAATGAGAAATCGCTATTTAGAGTGAGAGATTTTCAGTTACCACTAGTCTTATATAATTCCTTGTCTTTGACGTGGAAGTTGTCCATTTGTATCATGTCCAGTCCTTCGCGTCTGGTCTTGATCAAAGCTGCAGCTGTGTTACATTGGCTGCTGATGGCCTGAGAATCTTGTAGAGATCACCTCATATGGTCTAAGATTTGAAAAGCGCTACATGGACGACACCTACATAGGTCATTATTCAAAAAGTGACTCGTCTTTTTTATCTATTTATTTAAGCTCACCCAGTTACTCTTTCTTAATGTTTTAGTCGGTAAAAATAACAGAAGCATTCAAACTTGAGTTTTATCAAAAATCTACTAACAATATTTCTTTTTAACTTAAATAATTAAGAAATTTAAAAGAAACAAATGAATTTTTAGCCCATCAAGTATGCACAACAATATTGGACAGTTTCATTATTTTATTATTACGAACTTTTTAACTGGTAGTTCTGATCTTCAATTGCATTTTCTATCGTTTTCCTTTTCATTTGTTTATCAAATTATCATGACAGGGAACTCTTGAGAACTTTCAAGTGTACCTTTCTTTCATTCCTTCTAGCATAGTCTGAGTAGCATTAACTCCTTGAAGTCCTTATTCTGTATGGCGTCTGCAAGTTTTTATTTGCTTATAGTAGAAGCACTTCACCAACTGTATTCCTCTAGTTTCATTTTACTTTGTATTAATAGATTATTCTTTAACCTTCATATACTTTCTTTCAAATTATATGATTTATCTCTTCCCTTTTTCTGTTTCCTATTTATCTTTCTGTTTGCTATTTTTATCTGATATTTTTCGTCTCCACGTCTATCTTGATACTTTGAACATGATCATCTGGTGTCTATGATAAGTTTCTTGGTAAAACGTACCTTGTCTGCTTTCATCTCAGGGTCGTGAAATCTTACATAATATCTTGTTCAATTGGAGCAACATCCAACTTGCATTTTTCTTCTTTATTTACTTTCTACAAACAACAGGTCAACAAACATGAAGTAAATATGTTTTACTTTCATAGGATTTGTGCTATGTAAAATTTAAAAACAAACTGGTAAGAAAACAACCTAACCACTAAGTTAATTTATAGGTTTTGTGCAAATTTTTCTAATATATCAATATTTCCCGACTATATTACAGGAAATCATGATTTTTATTTTGAAAATTATAACAAATTTAGGAATGCTGGAGCCACTTCTCTTACATTTGTTTCTGATGTCCACTGACTTCATTTATAGTGATATTTTAGTTTTCATTTCGTTTTGCATGTTAATAGTAGTTTTAGTTTTGGTGTTTACATATTTTCAATTTTAGTTTTAATTTCGTTTTGCTTATATAATAATAGTTTCCGTTTTAGTTTTGAGCATTTGACGTTAATTTTAGTTTCCATTCCGATTTGAGTTTGAAATGAAAATCACTTATTTGTAGAGTAATTATTTTAAGCGTATAATTAATAGTAGTTACTCTGACACTTCACATCTTGTGATGTGAATATCATATGAATTAAATGAAAAGTAATAAAAATATAATTTAATTATTAGTCCCTTTCTTTTAAAAACGAAAACTTACAAATGTACTAGAATTGCTTTCCAGAAAATTACATCCATGTCACCTGTGGTGATACTGTTGCCATATATTTCTTCAACGACGTTTTCATCACTTAGACATCGTTCAAGAAGTGATACGTTGCTTGCAATATCAATTGGTAAAGTACCATTTCCGATATCCAAGAAAAACCGTCAGGGTAGGTGATGAAAGACTGACCAAAGAACGGAGCATTTTAAAGTAGTTTCTATCAGCTCTACTCTGCTTTTGCAATGAAGTACATGCGGTACTTGTCGGAAATCACCCCCAAGAATCATTATCTTTCCAAAAGTGTATGCTGACCAGTAAAATCATACCATGTAATGTTTGCAGCTTCAAGAGCAAAACATGGTACCATCAGTGCTTCATCCCAAATGAACACATCTACTAATCCGAGATAGTCAGGCTCCTTGCTTTGAGCCTTATAATCTGATGTATAGTGGTTTTCATCTATTGGAACAGGCAGACCAAACACTTTGTTAACAATTCGACCTTCAAGCAATAGTGTAGCAGCTATTCCTGACTACGCCATATTTTTTTTTCCCCCTCTCAAACTGTAATAGACGATTTAGAGTTTGATAAAGACAACTTTTGTCAGAACCATCTGGACCATCGATAAAAAAGCACCTTTGAACGAAATTACTTACTACTGACATGATAGCAACTGCAGGTTGTTTTTGCTACGGATTGAGAAAGTCATACATTTGCCTGATTAAATCATAATCTACACTTTGATGTGCATTTTGAAATCCCTTACTAAGAGGAGCTTCTGTTGGTGGGATAATAAAGTTTGCCTTTCTAACAATGACCTCAAAGTACTTGGTGATTTCCTGATAGGTAGCTGTAATAGCACTTTCCCAGTTATTACAATGGTAATAGAAATCCTTGTCTCGTTGAAGTTTTCACATAACTCTTGTGGATCATTTGGTTCATAATTTGAATAAACATTTGTCTTAATTGAAAAGGCATGTGATTATTGGTAGCTTTTCTCATAGCTCGTTGCTATTCAGCGTCATATCTTGTGAGACCCATAGCACGTGCGGCAGCCACAACATATTATTCACTGTGCGCAAATATTTAAAATTTGTTGCACCACGTTTGTGAAGTAGTATCATATGGAAGTGGTAGCGTTCTGTATTGACTGGTGTAGCGGAATACATTCGGCATATTCCTTTTTACTTGTTCTTTGCCACCTTTTCTACTGATTGTCTCTTCGTAGCAAGTGGTGTGCCATATCACAGTATAGTATTGTGTGCGGATCAATCATTTGAGCTGGTTGAGATACATCCTGTTGTAGCTGTTTAAAACAGGTTTTCTTCTTAAGTGTATTTTTATTATATTTTGGGGCCGAAACTTTTTCCATTGAAATGCACTTTTCAAGAATGCATCTATTCTGCATCGAGGGATGGGTGTACTTCTATATGCTTTTACCCATGGGAAAAAAAAGCGAAAAGCGTTTGTTGAAGTAATATAATATGTTATAAATCACACCCAAGCAATTTTCATTTAATCTTTTATTAGGTTTACAGATGTCAAAAATATACCGGCATCTTCAGTTATCGCAAAGCAAAATCAGGTTTTTGAACTCCAGCGCATGCGGGGCAAACATAGAAAACGCATATCATACAGAGTTTGGTTTGTTATGAATTTCGCTCAAAGCTACACGAGGGTTATCTGCGCTAGCCGTCCATAACTTAGCAGTGTAAGACTAGATGGACGGCAGCTAGTCATCACCACCCACCGCCTACTCTTGGGCTACTCTTTTACCCACGAATAGTGGGATTGACCGTCACTTATAACGCCCCCACGGCTGAAAGGGCGGGCATGTTTAGTGCGACGGAGATTCGAACACGCGATCCGCAGATTGCGAGTCGAGTGCCCTAACCACCTGGCAATGCTTTAAAAAGAGTAATAGAATGTCAAAACCATAGAAATGGATACTTTTTATTATGTTTAAAGAATATCCATATAAATGCAGTTTAATTGGTTAGGCTGTTTTGATGTTTTTCTGGTGACAAGAAACGACAGTTTGAGTTTCCTCTTGGTTTAGTCTTACACGCCATCACAAGCAGCATTTATTTAGGGTTGTTTAAAGGTTTCTGAACTTTCTCATCATAGACGCGAGGTTCACTTGAGGAATTCAATACTGCCACATCATCAGCATATTGGGAGGCATAATCAAAAAGAAGTTTGATGAAAGAGCTATTGTTGACAAACAAGATGTATAGAAGGACAGAGCTTTATGGCACACCAGCTAGGATAGAATAAATATTTGATAAGTTTATATTGAATTTTACTTGGAATGATCGATCACATAAAAACCCTGATATGATAAGTATTATTTGATCAGACATGTTGTATTTTATATAACATCAACCATTGTGCCACACGGAATTAAAGGCCGATTACAGTTGAACAAGATGATCAGAAGTTTGTCTGTTGTTCCTATCAGCATTTTGTATTTCGAACAGAAGGTTGATTGCAAAAAATCAAAGTTTCCTGTAAATGAGCTTTTCAAACATATTGCCAGTGCAGTTCAATATACTGATAGAATGAAAATTATGTGGATGGGAAGACATTCCTTTGGAATCACTGTTATAATGTCCTGTTTCCAACGAACAGTGAAGTACCAGGAAATCTTGTAGAGAACACATACATGTTGTAGCAGCAAGTTTGAGCCGTTTTGGAGAACCGTGTTTTTATTAGCTCCTCACCAAGTACCTTATTCATATATTTTTTATGTTTATCTTAATTTTAGTAATGGAAATGGAACCATACCAATGGCTTCGTTCATCGAGTACAGTCGTTTCTTTTCACCTTTTCAAAGTTCGTTTTCCCTTTTATCTATTTTTTGCTTCCGTTGAGTTAGTTTTTGGGTATATCATCTATCCTTATCGGTTCTTTGTGATGCTTCATTTTACAGTAATCTCGCACGGCATCTCATATCTAAGGCTGTCAATTCTCCTTCCTTCATTTCATCTTCACTGTATTCCTCAGAGACTAAAATGTATCCAGTGCATCGCTACACTACGGATGAAATCTATCAAGTGCCCCCCCCCCCACACAGTGGCTTAGCTGTAAGTCTGTAGGCTTACGACGCTAAAAATCGGGTTTTGATACTCGTCGTTGGCAAAGCACATTTAGCCCATCGTCTGGCCTTGTACTTAAGAATAATCAAACCAGTTTCGCTCCTCAACTTTTATTAAGGTTTTCGGGTTCCTATTCGTTCTTTTTTAGGACCCTCTCGACATCGACTTCATTTCATTTGTGTTTGGAAAGCCCCCAATGGCACAGAGGACTTACAATCGCTAGAAACCGGGTTTCGGTACCCGTGGTTGGCAGAGCACAGATAGCCTTTTGTGTAACTTTGTGCCTAACTACAAACAAGAAAAAATAACAAGTTTTTGGAAAATTTTGTATACTCATTTCTACTTCCTACAAGATCATTACTCCAGGGTTTATTTTAAGGAAATTTTAGAACTGCACAAATCTTTGAGGCAGGTGCC
>NW_013665771.1:927906-956455 GCF_000517525.1 Limulus polyphemus
ATGTAGTGTTTGACATAAAAATGTAAATTAAAAGTACAATTCAGCATAGTTTTTGCATTTACGAGTGTTTTAAGTCTTTTAACCATCATTTGCCATGTAAGCTCATGTAGTATTTTACACAAAATGTAAATTAAAGTACTATTCAACATATGTAAGTCTAAAAATATATTTCTTGTCATATAAACACAGTGTTTTAAGTTTTAACCATCTTAGTATTTGACAAAAATTTTAAAACAAAGTTCTAATCAGCATATTTAAAATATACTTCTTGTCATATAAATAGTAAATAAAAGTACTTTTGCTTTTCAGTATCATGGTCATGCATTGGCTTCTTGTTTCTTTGTATGACACTGGAGTTTTATTATAAATTTTAGTACTGCACAAGTATGGGTCTACTGCACGTTAAAATAAACCCAGCATTACTCCATGGCTGAAATTTATTCAATGTTTCGCTCCCCTTAAAACTTTTTCATGAAGTTCCATGTGTTCGTACTGGTCTCTTTTAGGGCTGCTTCGAAGTCCACCAACTAGTCTTATCTCCCATTACTTTACTTCACCAAGTACAGAGTTATGGGTTTAACATTGCATGTGTTATAAATGCCTGTTAGTATGTTGTTATTTTCTTTGTTTGCCCATTGTTTGCATAAGATGTCGGTAAGATGAAGAAAACAATGTCCACTGATAGTGTTTACGTCTTACAAGGGAATGTCACAATTAACAAAATATAGAGACCTGATGATTGAAAACTTAAAATACAGTTATTGTTTCCTGCATACCTAGCAAAAACTATGTTTGGTAAATGGTTTATTATTCTATGAACACAACCAGCACATGGGGATGTTGGTTTAAACTATGCATTTCCTATCCAGAATATTTCAGCTTTACTTTCAACCCATATCGTTAGTTTGTTTGTAGTTAAGCACAAAGCTACACAATGGGCTATCTGTGCTCTGCCCACCACGGGTATCAAAACCTGGATTCTAGTGATGTAAGTCCACAGACATACTGCTGTGCCACTGGGGGGGGGGGCCATATCGTTAGAGCAACGATAGGCAATGGTTAAGATGATAAATCAGATATAAATTATATCATTACAAAAATGGTAATGATTGTATTTTCAAGCATCAAGACACAAGGTAGGTGCATACTACTTGTTCCAAACTACAGTTGAGTATCAAATTTATGTCCTTTGTGTTTTTTTTTACTTAATGTACAACAACAACAAAAAAAAGTGATATCTAATCAAAAACACCATAGCTGTACAACAAAGGTACTGTCAAAAGAAAAAGAATTGCCACCGAAAGATGTGGAATCAAAGTTTGCAGCCAAAATGAAAAAATATTGATGGTTAAAATTCTATGCAAACTAACATTAGTAGAAAATTTAAAGGACATTTAATATCAATAAAACAATTTCAGTTTATTCCTAAATCTCTTACAATACTTTATGTTGGTTAATATACCATATAAAAACAAAGCTTTTTCCTTTTTTAGTACTATGTTGCTTTTTTATTACTCGATAACGTTCTAGTTTCATCAAAAATGGCTATTTTTCTGAAGATACAGAATATTAGAATCATTCAATACTTATTATTTTCATATTATTACAGAATATAAGAATAGAAATAACACAAACACTTAGTATGCTCATGCAAGACAAACAACAAATATTTTAATTTTTACATCAATAAGTATGGATACTTACAGGAAAAAATAAACAGGCTATACACTTCAATAGGTAGGGACACTTACACAAAATGATAAACAGGCTACACACTTCAAGGGGTGTGGACACTTACAGGAAATGATAAAAACGCTACACACTTCAAGGGGTATGGACACTTACATGAAAGAATAAATGGACTGAACACTTCAAGAGAAATGAAAAATTACAGGAAACAATAAGTTCAAAAATAAGTCAAAGTTTGCGGATTTTTTGAAAAAATAAATATCCATAGCCAACTAGCAGGAAAAGATTTTTAATAATTTGAAAAACAACCATCAATCATTTTAGGCATACTGTCTTAAATATAAATCAATTATGCTTCATAGGTTTGTTGTTAAGAGCAAAGCTACACAATGGGCTATCTCTGCTGTGCACATGTAAACCATCAAACGTTTTTTTCTGACAAAAAGGCCTGGAAAAGCTCTATGAGCATTATGCAACTTATCAAGTATACTCCACAGTATGTTTTACAATTATGTCACATAAAATTGCTAAAAAATCACAAATGTCTAACTAGATTGGGTTAATTTATAATAAAATGTAAGGGCATCACATGTGTCAAACACATGAAAAAATAAACATATGGAAATGCATCATAAAGATTTTAATTTTCAAACTTTTTATAGGAAGGATACCTCTAGACCATTTTTGGCCAATACATTTGCCACTTGCCACATGTGGTGAATTGATGGATAAGTTTCTTAAGAGAAAATGACAACACAAACCTAAGAGAAGTGCTGACCCTACTAATGATGAAAAAGTCTGCTCTTCAGCAAAGAAATAGAAAGATTGGAAGAAAGTCAGGCATAAATTTCATAACAAATGGATTTGGGATTTGCTGACGTGAAAAAGAACGAAAAAATTGCTTTTTTAAAAAAACATTCAACAAAAACAAGGTGGACAATTTAAAAAATCCCACATAATAAGTTAGATAAGAAGTTTCTTCTTGGAAACCAAAATCAAGTAAACAAAACTACTCATCTGAAGTCGGATTTGAATCAACAGCAGCATAATTTTAAATAATCTTTTTTGTAGGTTTTACTGGTGACTTTGGCTAGCTACAAAGTGACATTGATTCTGGCTTGAAAAAATAAACCATTTTCAGATGGAGATTGGTGAAAGAAATCATTTGTACAACTATGGAAACTCTGATCAAAAACTATGAACCAAAGACAAAACATGACATCATGCAGAAGTTTTAAAACTGCAGCTGAATCACCAGATGGTTGCTCATCAATTACAAAATTTGTCCAAAATCTTGAAGCCTAACTGCAGTTGAAGAACTGTGTGTAGTTTTCAGTAGCATTGGATGAATCATGTGACATCCAAAACACTGTACATCTCGTTTTTTGGATTTGTTTTGTGGGCTTGGAGATTCATGAAGAAATGCTGGCAATTTATGGGCTGAAAGACTACACTTGTGGAGTCAACATTCTTGGCACTTTCAAAAGTGTCTGAAAAAGTTTGAATTGGATTTGAAGAAGTTAGCTTTAGTCATGATGGATAGTGATTTTGTGACAATAGGACAAAAATCGGTATTTGTCAGTCTGCTGAAGCAGCATCTGACTGTGAATGGCCTTGATGACGATGACTTGACTTCGTTTCATTGCAGTTTGCACCAAAGAATATCATTCTGCTCAAATATGGGAAAAACATGTTAAATGATTTGATGAACATGGTAGTGCTCTGAGACTTTCTTGCCGAGAAAGGAAAGTTAGCAACTTACTCTGTGAAGGATGAAGTGTGGTAAAATAACTTGCATTTTCTGACCTATAACACCACCCACTTGGATGATCTGAACTTGAAACTTCAGGGAAAGGGAAAGCTGATTTATGAGTTGGCAGAATATGTGCAAGA
Organism: Limulus polyphemus; assembly: GCF_000517525.1. Classification (NCBI taxonomy): domain Eukaryota; kingdom Metazoa; phylum Arthropoda; class Merostomata; order Xiphosura; family Limulidae; genus Limulus; species Limulus polyphemus. The sequence goes on from NW_013665771.1 coordinate 931,489, forward strand.
GATTCAGTCAAAACTGAAATATTCTGTGGAACACATGAAGAATGAAGAGTTCACATACTTTCCAAACCTGCAGTGGTATGTAGAAGATACTGATTTTGATTGGCAGTGCTATGTGAATTGGTTGGATAATCTATTCAGCAAACTTGACAAATGTTTCTTTCATTTGAAAGTTTTGGGCTCACCTTTCAGTTCATGCAAGATCCATTTCACTTTGATATCTATAATTCTCAACTACCACAAGGGTTCATCAGTCTGCTCTCCCTGGACAAGTGCAGTTTTCACTTAAAAGCCAGATCAATCATCAGCTGAAAGAAGATGCTGCCTTGATGCTGTGAAGTCAGCTCTTGAAGGAATATGAGTTCATGGTTCTCCACTTAGGCATCTCAAAACTCTTTTCAATGTTCAGTACAATGTGACTCTGTGAATCCATTTTTTTTGCAGGTACTTTCATTGAGTTTAAGTATCGATCCCAGATACTGGTTGTGATTTTGGAGGTGGAGTTGAGATGCTCAATATGTGAAAAGTTTCTAAACAGTTCCGGGATGTTGGTGAAAAAAAACTGTTGTAAATTTTTGCATTGAATGTTTAAATTTGCAATAATAAATATAGTATCTGACTATTATGCTATGTTTATTTTGATGGCACGTACTTACCACTGCTGATGTTTTTTTTCTGGATAAATAACAGTTATCATATTTTACTGTGTATCATTCTAAAGTTCTAAACTCGTAAAGTTACCATATTTTGTGTATCAGTCTTGATTGTTGACAGTTTAAAACCTCAAACCTATTTTCAAAAGACTGTGATTTGTTTTATTAATATTGCATATATTTTGTATCATGTGACAAATATGATGGTCCACTACACAAGTTTGACAAGTATCTAAATCCTACTGAACTCCGCTATTCTAAATCCCCCGTTGAATATTGGGTACTATCACTACTTAACAATGTACTCAAAATTGCAGACTTTATTCTCTTTGTCAATTCTCATCTTTTCACTATAAGCAGCTTGTGATGCTAACAAATGTTATTTGTCCTTTTTGCAAGTTTATCTGCATTTAATGTAAGTCACAAAAAGTTTCAATACTGTTTAGGTTACTAACATGTTTGAACGAAAACATGTTTTTAACTATAAAAAAGTTATTTAAAAACAAAAAGAAAAGATGGAACTTGGTTTGTGTGCAATTAATACTGAACAGCATCATGATCAGATGGTCTATGGTTCTCACATCTCCATAACAGAAGATTTATATTACTTTGTACTTGGCTTCATGGGCCAGAAACAGTATTTGTCAATTTGACATCACACGACAAACACTAATCGAAAGACAAAACACAAAAAATAGGTCAAACTTTTTTTGGGGGGAGTTGGTTTCAGTAACAAATTATATTGTGAGAATAGTGCAAAAAATGGCATACAAAATATACGAGAACACTTCTTCAATCATAAATGTATAAATTAGATTTTTAGCATTCAGTATAACCAAACCAAATATTCAGTTTGGCACTGGAACAGAAATATTTGGTTTCTGTTTGGTCAAATGAAACATTATTATATCTGGTTCATAAATTCCATTTTTCTTGAAATATACCCATAATGTTCCATGAAATGTTTCACAAAAATTTCATATTAAAATGTTCACTAAAATATTTTAGTTTTCATGGTAGCAAAAAAAAAGAATTTCTCAAAGTTTGTGATTTGAAATTTTAATGACAGAAGTTTATTGAAAATTTATAATTTAGTAATTTCGATTAACTTTTATACAATCATAACTCAGATCATTGTTTGTTTTTTAACTCTGAATTTTCTTGTAAACTTATAAAACAAAAACATCAAGACAATACATGCACACTATATGCTGTAACATTTTTTTGTATAAATGTAAAAACAAAACAGTTGCATTTTTATTACTAAAAATTCCTATAGAAAAATAGTTTTATTCATTATTACTCTTTTATCTATATAAACATGATAAAACTTTAATAAGTTAAGATACCCAGTAAAATATAAAAATGTAAACGAAAGTATTGTGGCTCCTTTAGATTTATGCCTGTATTTAAATTTATAGCTACATAATTCAGTGTGTGTTAAGACTATAGAAACACTTTAAAACTTTATAATGATCAATGTTACAAAGTATATGAATGAAAGTTATGATCATGACTGTTTCATTTGCTAAGAGGTTCATGTTCATGTGACTGAACAGTTTGAAAGATAGTGTGATTATAATACACAAGATTAATTAAATTCTTACTTTACAGTTGCACTTTTGGTTCTTATATACAGTACTGTATAAAACGCAGTGAGAGACCTAAAATAAACAATTATTAATTTACCATCATGTGATTATTAATATCTTATATCAATGTAGAAAAATTTCTCTATTCATCAAACTAATGAAATATCTTAATTCAGGTATTAATTAATTCAGCCTGGTGAATTCCAAGTTCATTGCGTCCCTAATGGTAGGAAAAAAATTCATTTGTCTGTTCATTTGAGCAAGTAGTGAAAAACTGTAACATTATAGATACTGAAGTTTTTCTTGTTCTTTTTCACACTTCTTCATATGATCAACTTATCTTTATTTATTTTTCCATCATTAATGCTTAAAACTTTTTAAGGAATATCAATTGATAAGATCACGGGTATAGTTATGGAGATAATAATGAATCTTCTAATTTTTCAAGAGAAAGGTTTCAACACAAAAGACATATATATATAAAATACTTCATAGTTTTTTTCTTTAATTGCACCACAAAAATCACACAATGGTAGAAAGTTTTGTATAAACATTCTACTAGAATATGACACTGGCAAGGAAAAAACAGCCTTGTTCATGATAGTGCAGTCTTGTGTTTCTGTGGTGTGTCGACATAACAGTTGTTTCCTTATTGTTTGTGAGACTAGTTTAGACCTTTTCACATAACAAACAGTTATATATATATATATATATTTTGTTGTTATCACAAACCTACTGTCTGTTATCATCTGCTTGCTATTTCTCTTTGAAGCCACTCACTGTTTTCATAGTAACGAGGGTCAACCACTTTTAGAGCAGTCCGCTTGTATAAATAATAATAAAAAACGGCTCCTGTAATGTACAATGTATTGTTAAATAAACAGTTAATAAAGAAATCAAAACTGTAAATGTTTCTGTTATCAATATTTTAATATCACAAAGTAATAAGGTCAATAGTTTTTGTTATGATCACAAAGTCATTTTGTTCAATAAACCAAAAATGCAAGTAATGTATATACATGAACAGTTAGTGAAATTTTATTTTGTTCTTTATTATTTTTTACTTTTGTACAAGACAAGGATATTGCTTAAATAATATTTAAATGTATACATTTTTCAAAATGGAGAAATATTTTTTCAGAACTTCTAATTAGTTTTGAAAATATTACACAAATTATTACTCGTGTACACTAACATTCATTACAGTGTACATGTACAAGTTAAACAACTGGCAATTACAGCAAACCAAAACATTAAAACACATCTACTCATGAAAGGAACATGTACTTGTACACAGAATGAACTGATTATTTGATAGTAATAAAGGAAAAATAAACTTATTTTATTTAAAATTCTTGATACAATGCTCAAAATAGTTAAAAGTTAATCAAAATATATATTATAGCTATGGCAAAATGAAACCACTCTAGGGAATAATATCAATAATCCTCCTTGGTTAATATTTACACAAATCAGACATTCAACCTGTAGTATTAACAGTGGCTTTGTATAATCTTGTTTCAGTCATTACTTTGAAATGAATCAAAGAGTTCAAAGTACACTAGACTGTTCATGAACCATGGCTCACATCTAAGAAAATATATTTTACACATGGAGAATCAAACAAATGAAAGCTGGTCAATCACAACAGGTTGTTATGAAATAGTTACAAGTGTCTCAAAGTGACATGAGCAAAATGTGGAAATGCTTCCAAACCAATGGAACATTTGAATAAAGTTCGTGTTTGTTTTTAATTAAGCACAAAGCTACACAATGGGCTATCTGTGCTCTGCCCACCACGGGGAACCGAAATCCGGATTCTAGCATTGTAAGTCCGCAGACATACCGCTGTGCCACTGGGGGGGCTTGGATAAAGTAGAGTATCATCCGCAACAGAAGCAGATGACTGCTATCAGACAATTTTGGTTCACCTCACTGGTAGAGTACAGGCTCTGAATTTGAATCAGATGCTCACAGCTGCAACTAGATGAGGTTTGAACATACAGATGGTTAGAAAAAAACTTTACAAAGATTGTGAGTATGCCAGATTTACAGTGAGTGCATTCCACTGATAGCACAACACAAGACCAATGTGCCAAAAGCACATCTGGCAGACCAGCAAGTTGTGGGGCAATATTCTTTTTAAAAATGAGTTGTGCTTCACCCTACAGGCAGATAATATGCTTATGCCCATTTGGAAAGAATTTGGAAACATATACCATGTGATGGATAGAGAAAGGAAATAATTTAATATACAGGATTAAACATTGGTGATTGTACTGACTTCTGTATCCTGTGGAATAACATTATCAATGCCCCACAATAGAAACCACATCCTACAACCCTTTGTGATATAGGTTGGTGCAACTGGCCCTGACGTCTACCTAAGGAGTGATTATGCCTGCACCAATCATAGTAAGAAATTAAACACATTATTTGAAGAGAGTGACCAAATAGTGTGATCTTCATGCTCACACTTCAATCCTAACGAATATGTATAGGATTCTCTTGGGAGGTGCATCATACTTCAAGTAACTCCAAATCCTAAAAATGCTGAGGAAACAGCTCTTTTAGAAGAGTGGTCAGTAATGACTCAGTACTTTGTCAATTTTCTGATTTCATGCAGACACCCTCAGCATCAAGCTTTCCTTACTATTTGTAATGACCATGCTCCTTACTGAAGTGATATTTCAAGGACTGTAAAATGTAAAAAAAAATTTGCCAAATGTTTATTCATGTGCATAAAATTGAATGGCCAATCACTTGCATACCAGCTCATACAGCTTACTGTGAAATGTGTGATTTGCATAAATATTAATTGAAGAGACAATTGATATTATTTTATAAAAGTGATTTTTGCATTTGTCATACAATATAGCTATATTATTACAAATTCTGTTTGTCCCTTAACTCTTTTGAGTAGTGCATTTTATAAAAAACATATTAGACAAGTAGGCTTAACCAGAATTTAAGCATAGGTTCACAATTTAGAAAGTTAACATTTTATAACACTGAAAATGTATTTCCGATAGGTATCTACTTCTACTCCCCCAACACTATCTCTAACTTGACTTGCCCTATAAGCATTTCTAAAATTTTTCAACAGCACACCGGTCTTTCATTCTTCTTCATTTTTGTGTCATTGCAGCAACATTTGCTGATCATGTAACTACCCACCACCAATCATACTGTGCCACCTATAATAGTGAAGGTAGCTCCCTCTACCATTGCAGCACAATCCTCACTTTCGAGAATTGGCAGATACAAACCAGAAACACTGGCAAATCAGTGAGGAGGAAGGGTAGGAAGTGGGTGAGAGGTGGTAAGTAATTATCAAAAATACATTTTCAGTGTTAGAACATGTTAACTTCTGAAACATTACTACCTCCTCTCACCCAAAGCTAGAATCCTACACTTCAAAGGTGGAGGGGCCAATGACAGTGCAAACGTAATCAAACAAGTGGAGAACAACTGCTGTGAAAGAATAGGTGTGCCACAATTATAAAAGGCACACCTGTGAGGTATAGCACTACTTCTGGAACAAGTATGCTCTTTGCCCAGTAACAAACAAAGTAAGACACATAGGGCAGAACGTAACAGATAGGCACCATGTCAAGTAATACAGATTCTGCCCATGGACAACAGATAGTATGTAAGATGTGCACATATATAACATGAGTGAGCACATGACACAATCATAGTCAGGTTTGAAGGAGGTGCCTGGAATCAGATATAAGAATACTTGGCTAGGGATAAAGGACTGTGATTGTATATGAATAAGCCCAGTGCGGTCCGCACGAGCAAAAAACATCCAGGGGAAGCACCTTGGGATACATCGATTTATGCCAATTGTGGTCCATCTGATCAAAAACAACAGTGAAAGCGCCTTGCATAAGATTGTAAGATGAACAAATGAGGTATGCCCAGGCAAGAAACATCCAGGGGAAGTGCCTTGGACTTAGATTAACATAGCCAAGTATGGTCACCCTAGGTAAAACATCCAAGGGAAGCACCTTGGTATACATCGGATTATGTCAAGTGCAGTAAACCTGGGCAAAAAACATCTGTGGGAAGGGCCTTGTGATATGATGTAGTATGACAAGTGCGGTCCATCCGGGTAGAAAACATCCAGTGGAAGTGCCTTGCATAAAATTGTTTGTTTATATCTTGTATGTAAGTTATTTAGAGATCAATAAGTGCAGTCTGCCCAGGCAAAAACATGTGGGAGAAACACCATGTGATATTATTGAGTATGTCAAGTGCAGTTCATCCGGGTAGAAAACATCCACTGGAAGTGTCTTTCATAAAATTATTTGTTTATATCTTGTATGTAAGTTATTTAGAGATCAACAAGTGCAGTCTGCCCAGGCAAAAACATGTGGGGGAAACACCATGTGATAATATTGAGTATGTCAAGTGCAGTCCATCCAGGCAGAAAACATTCTGTGGAAACACCTTGCATACAAAAAAAGTAATTTGTGAACAACAAGTGTAGTCAGCCTGGGCAAAAACATCCAGGAGAAATGTCATGTGTTTTATTCAGTAATACAAGTGCAGTCCATCTGGTCAGGAAACATCCAGTGGAAGCACGAAGTGCCTTGCATAAAATTTGTATTTCATGATACACAAGTGGTCTACCTGGTCAAAAAACACCCAGAAGAAGCGCCTTTGGTTGAGCATATTAGGATATTGTAATAATATGGAATATAACGATGAGACTTCTTCTCATAGAGTGGGTACATATCTCTATTAAGTTTGTTTTATTGTACGAATCCCACTTCAGAGGAAACCTCCACAGTCTTCCACTCCAGCAACTGGGAACTGGAAGTGGCAAGGACTCCCATGCTCCACTAGAATAAAAGAAGGGGGTAGATAAGCACTGGGAAGTCCTGAGGAAAAACACACTGGAGACAGTGCAATGGATGTCTGTGATTCCCTGTTTTCAAAAGCAGAAAGACCCTGATTGTAAGAATCATGGGTCAGTAGGGATGGGCAAAAATCCACATCTGCTATACTCATGAAGTTCATGAGTAATGGCTCTTTAGATATGATAGAGTGAGAAGAAAAAAAAGTGGTCTTACAGAAACACCCCATCTCCACAGTGAGTGTTATAGAAGTATACAGATTTAGCACCAAGATATAATATTCAGCATACCTGACCTGGCAACACCCACCACCAGGTGGGATCCTTAAACATGATGTATATGAACAAATTAAAGTAAAAATATAATACAGTGAGAAGAAGAAAAAAGATATACACATAAACAGATAAGCGACCAGTGGTCTTACAGAACACCCCATCTCCACAGTGAGTGTTATGGAAGTATACAGATTTAGCACCAAGATATAATATTCAGCATACCTGACCTGGCAACACCCGCCACCAAGTGGGGTCCTGAAACATAATGTATATCAACAAATTAAAGTAAAAAAAGGATAATATGTCGACTTACCCCATGCAAAGGCAAACAGACGTGTATAGAATTGCCACGGGAGGAAGACGATATCCGCTTGAGGAAGATGCAGCTATGTTGTGCAGATAAAGAGTGACAAATGTATTAAGAGTTGTCCACATACCAGCCTGAATGATCTCCTCCAAAAGACGGAGGTTGCGAGCAGCTAAAGACATAGTTAGATGACAAACATGTAGACAGTGACCATCAATGGACACATCAGAATACGTCAGTTGTATGATTGACTAACCCAAACAATGAGTGTTACAGTTGAAAAGAGCACAGGAAACAGAGGAATTCTATGGAACAAAGTAGATGACCCGGGTCCGAACGAGAGAACAGGAGGGAAAAGGAAGGAAAGGAAGTAGGAGAAGAGGCCTAACTACCTTTTCAGGCAGCCAATGTCCTGTGAAGGAAGGTCAGATCCAGATAGCGTATAAAATACGAGGAATGGTAAAGGATGCAGGGAACATTAATGGCATAAATATTGGAACTATGATGACCACATGCCAGGAGAGGAAGGGAATAAGTCTGAAGGATAAATTGGAACAAAGCAAAGGGTTCAAAGGGAAAACCGGAGAAGGCATGAAGGACGACAGGGAGATCAGGAAGGCATCCAGGAAGTGGGAAAAAGGAGGGTGTTCGACAAGGTGGCCCTAAAACAAAAAAAGAGCAATAGTTGAAACAGACAAACCCTGAACAAACAACTAGAGGAAGAAATGGGACAGGTGAGGAACAGAAGAATGGGATGGTCAGAAACCATGGCTAATAGACCAAAGTCTGAAGTAAGACCAAAGCCTTTGGTACATAGACAAGGAGGAAGGACAAATGGCACAGGCAATGAAAGATGCTACATGAAGGTGATTCCCAGAGTTGAGGCACATGACCAGACAAAGAACACACGTGAAGCTGAAGTGTGGTGACGTTGGGATGAAAAACATCCGATCGTGGTTGTAGGAGGAGTGATTAGGACAGAGAGAAGGGCAGGGATAAGGCAAAAGACCCAGGTGAAGAGTCCGATCAGAAGGTAGGCATATAGGTAAAGACCCCTCCAATCTGGACTGAAATCATCCACCCCCAGAGCTGAGGGGTGAGGAACTGGAGACCAAAAAGGAAGGAAGTTTGGCATTCTAGTGAGTGAGAAATGCATATATATGCAGAGTTCCCAGTTGAGAATACACTCACAGAAAAACCAGAGGATGAAAGAACCACTCCATGGGGAGAACCTGGTTGGGACGTGATAAGCGATTGGCCACAAGATTCATAACTCCTGCAACATGTTATGCCAGAACAGTCATGTGGTGGTTGGTGGTCTAGTACAGGAGATCCAGAGTCTGAAAACACAGAGATCTGATATTGCAAGGGGGTAGTAAAGGACTTCTCCAACTTGATGAGAAACCCCACCCGAGCATCTTCAGTGAGTGTACATGACATGCAAAAAAGCATACCAGTCAATAGAACACATAAGGAAATAAGGAACTGAAGAAATGCCTGGATGGCAACATCTAGAACTGGAAGATAGAACACTCGTAGACAAATTGAAAAAAACGACATGACATTGGAGGGAAAAATCCCACCAAAGTGAGAGGGAGGACTCCAGAGTGAAGTAAGGTGTCTCCACATAAGAAAACTGTCAGGAAAGAGCTATGATGTGACTACAATCTCCCATGTATTTTGGAGACAACAAACAGATGGGAGTAAAATCCCGATTGAGTGGGCACCACTCATTAAATGGTTCCTTTGTGTAGTACGTCTCAAACAGACTAGGTAAGACGACTGGATGAGGTACAATCTCAAGGAGATCTGGGAAGTGGATAGAGAAAGAGCAAAACAGAAGGCATAAACCCAAAGACATAACCTGTAGAACCCATGGAAATGTTATGAAATGTAGCCAAAAACACATAAACTAGACATTCTGAGAGAAAGTACTCATACTAATGAATTTACAAAATGTAAAACTGTTTAAAGTCTACAAAAATTAACAAACCAGCACAACTATGAAATTTGACCTAAAACAGGAAACAATAAGTAACACCCAAAGTACAAAACTGCTAATGGAAATGAGAAGGTAAACAACCCTTAAATATCAAATATATAAGTCCACCCAGAGAATCTATAAGACAAAGGACACGAAAATAAAACCGACCCTAAAGAACATGAGAATAAAAAAGTACCCAGTTAAAATAACAAAGTTTAACTCTAATCTAATCCTCAATTAGACATCACTAGTAGTAAAGAAAAAGGAACCTACAAATAAATTAACATTAACAGTGAAAAGGAGTAAAAATGCAAACAAAAACAAAGGAATTGTCAAACTACAAACACAAGTTTAAACTGATGTAACCTAGATGGTAAAAGAAGTACAAAAATCTAACTCACCCAATACTGAGCAGAGAAGACATGAATGACCTAAATTATCAAAAGTAAAAATTAGGTCCATCCACTCTAGCTCACATAAAGTCACTGAATATGGATATAGCTATGAGGAGTGAGAAATACACACTGAAAAATTATCAGATATTTCCTGGGAAAAGAACAATACCTAACCCAGCAAATTATGTGGAGGCATGGTATCGGGTGGAAAGTACAGTAGAAAAACAATTTCTACACAGTAGTTATATTCCTCTTCACAAAAATCATAACATGAAAGGAAAAATCATTGGCTGAAAGCAAGACATGAACTAAAGCCTGTGCTTCCCCAGCAGACATCGTTGACCCCGAGACTAGAATTCTACTTATGTCGGGAATTTCAACATGCACCATATTAAATTTAAAATTCATATGAACAAAGCAGAATTTGGAAACAGAAATATTTCTAAAGCAAACAAGTAGAAACAATGGAAATCAAACATAAGAAGTTGAATCTAATGTAAAGTTGTGATCAAGCACAATCAAAATCTTGTAGTCACTTGGGGAAGGAGTTAAAACACACGTCTACACACTAGAATGCCAATCAAGAAAGTTAGGACTGTGCTGCAATGGTAGAGGGAGCTATCTGTACTATTATTATAGCTGGTGGGTAGTCACATGATCAGCACGTTTTTACAATGGTGCAAAAATGTAGGGGTGTAAAAGACTGGTGCACTGTTGAAACATTTTAGCAATGTTTAGAGGACAAATCAAGGATGACATAGTGGAGGTAGTACTGTTTCAGAAACTGATAAACTTTTATTAATAGATAACTGATAAAAATTGTAGTACTTGAAATTTTTTGGTTGTGATAAATTCTCAAAATATGAAGCCACATTAACTAATTAAGTGTGAAGCTTATGAATTGCTTAAGTATGTTTGATAGTTATACAGTTTGCAAGTGCCATTATCTTCGTGTACCTTTAGTAACTCTAGCTTAAGATAATCTCCATCATCCATGGTTTTCTTGTATTTCTAACAATTTTAATCAATTTGCTACTATTATCCAAACAGAACACATTTTTGCAGGATAGATTTTGTCTACACTTTTAAGAAGTCATAATAACAATAATAAACTAAAGGTTGTGATGAATTACTGACTACATTCTTAGGTTAATTGTTAACCATAGAAAACTTTACAAATGCCACATAGTTAAATAAATAAATAAATAAAATTAAGAACTACCTACTAATAAGTTATACGGGTGAAGATTTCGTCTAATATTTGAACACATATGGGCAGTAGTATCTAAAGTTTGTAATCTCACAAAAAATACAATAAGTAGAAATGAAATCTCTTACCTGATCTTTGTATTACATAGAGTATAAGTAACCCCTTGGTCCAAATATACTTGTGTGGATCTTCCCATCTCAGATGCTGTCGTAAAAAATAAACATGAAGTAATCTATAAACCAAACTCTGTTCATATCTCTTAATTCATTAAAAATGTGTAATCCTGGAACCACAAACCATACAAAACATCATTAATTCAAAGTTTAAATATGAAGGTGTACATATGACACTATATAAACATATCTAATGCCATCAATACATAGGGCTATCAATATTCATCATATGATGTTAGAATTAATGTATTTAAAACAGGTAGCAATTAATAGAGGGTATCAACCTCAAATCATAGATAGCTTTTACAGTAAATATTATAACAAACTTCAAATTTCTGGATGTATTAAATTGGAAATAACAAAAAAGGAAAATAGAGAAAGAATATGTTTGCCTCATGTTTTGCCATGGTCAATAAAAATAAGTAATGTGTTTAGGCAAAACTTGAATTACCAAGTAATATTTACTCCTTAATTAAAATTAAGTCATATAATTAATGGTTTGAAAGACAAAATTGAATTGAGGGATGAATGTGGTATATACAAAAATTCATGTACTTGTGGTCTAAGTTATATTGGACAGACAAGTAGGAACCTAAAATTTAGAGTAAAAGAACATCACAATGCTGTGGATAAATTAAAAATGGGTGAATTGGCTTTGGCAGAACATGTGACAAATTTTAAACATATTATTGATTGGGATAATGTAAAAATTCTTAAACAGTTAGAAATTTAGAAATTGTTAAAAACAATAGGAATTTGAATAGAGATTTAGGCCCAGGAGCCATCGAAATAAATTTTTGGAAATAATTGTTGTAAATGGCACCATTGTACACATATGCTAATTATACATGTACCATAGGTTTATAATCAATGTTATGTGCACTTCTTGATGGATTCTTCTGAAGATGGTGGAATTATTTACACCGAAACATGTAGAGTTTTAAGTTTCTTTTAACTTATATATATTTTATGTTTAATCATTACAAATAAATGATTGTGCAAGTAAAAAATTTTGATTTTTGTTTTATTATCTTATTTAATGTCTAATACCATATTTTAAATACATAAAAATGCATGTTTTAATCCTGTCATATACTTGCACCTGAAACAACATTCATGATATACTACTTGGTTATTAAGTACACATATCTAGAATCTAATTTCGGATATAAGTTAACAATTTCCTTACCTGAAAACATATTTCTGACACATACATCCACACACAGTCTAGCAATCTTCCTCAGTGTGTATAACAATGAGAATTGCATGCCAACAGCCTTGAGGCAACTCCCACCTAATTTCATGTGCTTTTACATGAATTTTGCCACTGCATGATGACATTATCATGCAATAAAAGCCCTCCACCAATAGGAGGGCAACACACTTCCCTGCACACTAATTTCCCTTATGCATTTTGACTTGTGAATTTTCATCCTTTGATGAAGCAAGTAAGAAAATAGAAGTAGAGAGAATGTGTGAAGAGACGAGTACCTATCAGAACTACATTTTCAGGTAAGGCAAATGTTCACTTCCAAGACAATAACTTGCATCTTCACGCAGTTTACATATAATCCCATGTTCAGATGGTGGAGGAACTGAAAAAGATTACCCAGATGAGCCCCCTTCAGAAAGCAGCCACAGGAAACTCATGGGGTGTGACAACTAATAGCAGGGGCATACCTGGAACATCTCATCTCATCCAGGGTATACACTTTACTTTGCCTACATGGAAAAGAAGAGAGGCAAGTAAGCAAGATTTGTGTCACTCAGACAGGTGGAATCAGTATGTGGCTGTCCGAGCACTTTCACACAAGATGTTGGAGAGCCAATATGTGTAGTAAGGTTGGACTTGTTCATACTGTACCTTGTGTGGTCATCTCCTCAACCATCACACTCGATGGGTCAAAACCAGCTGTAAGAGAAGGGCACTTGTGATAAGTATCCATGCTCACTTCCTCTACGTGCCCCATGCCAGCTCTGGGATGTGGAAAACTGTATGAATACTTATAGAAACCTAGATTCAACTATCAGCCATCACAAGTCTCTTGTCTGCTGTGGTAGAAGGGTATGTGACTGACACATCATAGGTGTATCCAGTGTGTTCACCTCAACTCCATCATCAGTCTCTACAGGCCCCATGCAAGCTGTGGGAGAGGGCTGTATTACATACACCTGCACTCAACTGTCAATCTCTATGGGCTCCATGCCAGGAAGATAATGAGGACAGAAATTATATAATATCTGACCAGGTCAGCAGGGGAAGGAAACAACAGTGAAGACACTTGTGTAATGACATGGAGCCAGATGAATAATAAGTACATAAGAAGAAAGGGATTTAGTAAAGAGGAATGTAACCTGACCTAATTATTCCTGAGAGCAGGGGAACAAAGTACAGAGGAATAAAGCAGAAAAAGTAGAAGATGCTAAACATAGAAGGGAAAAAATGTCTAAAGAAGCCAGCAAAAGCATTAAGAAGTACTACAGATAAAAGGTGGAATTAGAAGAGAGAAGACAGAAAGGTAAAGAGAAAAAGACAAAAAATGCATAATAAAAGAACTAGAAAGTGAAATAGAAGGAAAAGGGCTCAATCACCAAGCTGGCCAGATAGATACCAATGATGGGGAACCAGGAAAAGGAATGGAAGAAAGTATACAAATTAGGACCAAAGGAGTCATAAACATGAGAAGGACAAGACATTTGGCATGAGAAAGGAGCTAGTAGATAAAGAAAACAGTATAAAACCTAATAACTAGCAAGGAGAAAATACAAGATAAACCTAAGAATCCTGGATCAGAGAATGAGAAAACGTAAATTAATAAATAACACAGGCGAAAGAGATGGAAAGGATCATACGTGAGAACGAAGTTCAGAAAGAGATTGAAATGTTAAAGCAATTTAACAAATAGTAAATTACTATCCAAAGCAAATTGGGAGAAAGTCATAGCCTAATAGATAATTCCTGACTGAGAAGAAAGAATTTTGGCCGATGAAACAGGAGTAGGAGGCCTATTAAGCATGTGGTAATCCAAAGCATGAACAATGTCCCACATTGAAGACAAAGTATAAATTACCATCAGTTGAGAATTCATGATTAAGAATTGAAAGGTTTTGGAACAAAAGCTAAAGAAAATGAAAATCAAATTTGGCATTGAAGCAAATTTAGATAAACTGAACACAGCTGTCTGTGTTCTATAGTGCAGAGGAAAAGAATGAAGATGGAGTTAATGAGTTAATGCGCAAGGAGGTATGTGGCCCTCCTATTGGTGGAGGAATTTTGTCGCAAGATGACATCATCATGCAGTAGCGCAATTCACGTAAAATTAAGTGAAATTAGGTGGGAGTTGCCTTAAGGCTGGTAGCGTGCAAATTTCTTTGTCAAGACGCATCAAGGAAGATGGCTAAAATTTTAGAGCTGAGTTATCATCTCAGAATGTAGAATTATACCCATAAGCTTGACATTATAATAATAACCATAAGACTTATTTTATTTAGATATTAGAGAACAGAAGTGGTCAATCTATGGCATGCAAGACAAAACTTTGCAGCATGCTTGTCATTTAGAAAATATCACATGTTGTGGAGCATGGCAAAAATTTTGTTTGGAATTTTCATAAACGAATGAAATTTATTGAAATACATATATTATTAGTTATTTCAATTAATTTCTAATGCCTTTTGATTTGACTGCTTGAACCCCCCCCCCTCCTCTCTCCATTCCTTTTTGAGTAGTTTTGCAGATCAGTGGCACCTCACTCAAAAAATCAGAACCTACAATTAGCACAAATGCTAAAAAGTTGGCCACCCCTGTTATAGATTCACAAACTGGTCAGTAATCTAGGAATAAAAGATTATGCTTTGATGTAAACATAAACAGTATATCTATTATATTATTATTATTACTGTTAAATTGAGCTGATCCTGACACAATTCAAGTATTAAAAAACCAAAATGATTTAAATTTTGTAAAGTTTTTACACTTTAAAAATTAAATAATAGTTAAATTTGAAACTTACTTGTTAATTCCAAAGACTCAAAAAATATATACATAAAAATAAAATATGCAACCTTCTTGAGGCCACAAATGTTTATCTAATAGGCATAATAAAAATTATTTTCAAAAAATACTCTAGCATCATACTATTATGCAAATCAAAGGTAATAAGTATAAATACTTACCAAAATCCAAATGTGAAGAGAAATGGAACATGCCAAGTAAAAAAGTGAAACACCTATAGCAAGTTTGAACCGAGAAAACAGTATGCCTACAAGACCAGCACGGAAAATGTAGGTATTGAAAAACATGAGAAAAATAATAATGATACTGAAGATGATACAAACATCTTGAATTCTGAAAGTAAAAAAAAGCAAAATTGTTGCTTTATTTTCAACACTTAAAGTTATTTGTTCTCTGGTATAACAACAATGAAGTTCTGTTTACTCTGATATAAATATTATGCATTTTTCACAATGTAAAATATGTATCATGTAAGCTTTCACAGGTTATCACACCTCTCCATTATAACTGAAAACAACAAACAGAAAAAAAAAACGTTCAGTATTTTAAAATTTTATTTCAGTTTCAACTTCTATATACATGTATTTTCAATCTTATTAAAATATTTACAACTTGGACACTGCAACCTTGGCTGATAAATTAAACTTCTAAAATACTAGTGATACACTGTATATTTATCTCCTGCACTAAAATGTTTACTTATCTGCCGTATTTACAGTATGTTCTGGTTTCTGTATTTATAGTGTGTACTTGTTTCCTCTATTACAGTGTGCAATTGTTTCTTATATTTACTGTATTTACTTGTTTCTGTATTCTTGAAGAGTAAATTCTCAGAAGTTAAACTTTGGTATTACACAAGCTAGATATTTCTTATATTTTAGCATAATGGTTTATAAAAAGGTTAAGAAAATCTATAAAATAAGTATATATTGAACAATAATAATGCAAGTTATACAGTTCCTTTATTAAGATTATTTAAAATAAGAAGTGTGAAAATTTGACCTCATCTTTTTGTTGCCAAAAACATGCGAGAATTTTACATGATTATAATAAGGCATATCTTCATTATTGCCTGACGTGGGTTATATAAAATTTTTCTAAGTAAAATAAATGAGTTACTGTACACTAGATAACCTTAATGCAACTACTGTAGTTCAGTATAGAAAAAAATATTATTCTGCATTATGTGTGTAAAGACCTAATGCCAAAATCTTCTAAAAGAATAGTTAATATATCATGTAAGCTGACCTAGATAAACTATAACACTTTATATAATATATAATGCTTTAAACTTCAACTTCCAAGTCACTATAAACTTGTGCATTTTGTTGCAAAAGTAAGCTAATAAATGTATGTTGCAATATACATAAAGACATCACAAATTTCAAATCCTATAACTACATGTGTACTTTCAAACAAATTAAAAGAAAGTACGAGTTTTTTAAAATATAACACTTTCTTTAAACAATATAAACATTCAAACTAATCTTACATGTAAAGAATAAGCTCAGTGACAACAGGATCTCGAAAGAAGTCAGCAAATGAGTTGATAAACAAATCGAACCCAAGTAAGAGATACTGAAGGCACAAAACTGGACGGAATCGATCTGCTTTCATGATACTAATCCACTACATCAATACTTGTTTCTGTTCTTCTTACATTACTCAATTCTGTAAAAACCAAACTTTTTGATATATCTCTGGTAAGTTTCAAAAGGTGTTACAAGTTCTACATACATGCATTGTAATTTTTTCTTACAATGTTTGGCACTTGTTCCTAGGAAATACAGTATTTAACTTGAATTTTAGATATAAAAACACACACATAAAAAAAAAGTGTTTCAATGGGTTAAAATACCATTTTCAAATGTGAAATATACTTTTAAATTCCTTCATTTACAGAACTCAAAACTAGCCAACAGTAGCAGTTTACTATTTGAAATAAACCCATGTTTGGAACAATAAGGAATGAACAAGAATATTAAACTTTAACAGTTATAAAATTGTTCAAAATTGGGATATATATATATATATATATCTACGTCCCAAAGTTCAGTGGTCATATTTCTCTGTTTCCTACATGTATATAATATTATCATATGTAAATCTGATTTTATAAAATATGTTAGATGAGTGGGTTTATAGTATTTTTTTAAAAAAGTAATCATATTTATAGAAAGGTATAAAGAAATATTGTCTTTATCTCACAATAATGAGTTTTGGTTTCTAAGAAGGTTAAGCGAACTGAACAACTGTAGCATTCTTAACATGGGTTGCATAAATACTATTTATTGGTCTAGTATAAAGATATCCTAAATGTTTGAGTGGGAACAAAATTATACCTATATAAACCTCATAATATTATGTTCTTTTATGGTTAAAAAAGGATACTAGCAAATACTAGACATTAAATAGTCTCTTTGTACGCTCATGTTGGTATTGTTCAATACTTTCAGACTTGGCTATTATGAAAATACCTAGTATTTATAGAATTTTCTTGTTCAGTAATAAAAAAGATTATACTTAATAAAAGAAATTTTTAACACTTGAAGGCATTTATATTTAAATGAAGAGCAAAAAAAAGTTAAAGATAATATTGAACTTTTAGAATATTTTAATGGGAATCTTAATATAAAGAAAAGACAAAAAGTGTTTATCTAATTTCTCACAAAGCTACACAAGAGTTACCTGTGCTAGCTATCAACAATTTTGAAGTAGCATACTACAGGGAAAGTAGTTAATAAGCACTACTCACTTCTACTAGTGAGCTGTTCTTGTTGGACTGAATTATGGGATTTGACCATTACACTTATAATGCACCTATGGCCCTAATTGTGGTACTCTTTTTTTGTATGTGAGTGTGGTAATAGATCAGAAACCATGGAACCTTATATCCAGACATTCTAAGCTCTGCAAAGCCTGGATGCTTGAGAGTAAAGTTCTTGGTCAATGATGTTCAGTCTTTCACCATTATTATTAAGAATTTCAACACAGACCTGTTTGTTTGATTTCTTCTTCTAGTATTATTCACTAGGTCAGGCAAATGGAATGTTAGAAAACAATACTGAGCAGTGTTATTACATTGACATTCTAAATATTTTTGTAAAGACTATATAGTGTTACCCAGCTAACCTGGTAAGTTCAGACACTAAGCAAAAAGCCTCAACAGCAGTGGAATACAATAAACTATAATGTAAATGGTACTATACACTCTTCTTAGGGAGAACAAAAGCTGTATTGGGCTAGTAAGGAATTATGTGATTAAAATTATTGATAGTTTTAATATGATGCAATTACATATACATTACATACTAATATACTTTTAGAAAGGAATTCTTTGGATCATCAAATTATTAATTTTGTGTGTGTGTGATGATGATGATGTGTACAATATACTTTTCCTTTCAAAAACACCTTTGATAAAGTACCTCACAAAAATGTTAACCTCAGTATATATTCTTATTATATATGTGAAATTTGTTGAATTTGTAATATAATTGGTCAGTATTAAATCCAAGCTACTGTGATTGGTTGAAACAGGTAGAATACAAACTACTGTAGTTGACTGAAAAGTTAGCATACAAATTTGATGTGTCTGCTTTACATGTACAGCAACATTATAAACATAATTATCACACAAAAACTGCATATTTTTATAAATTACTTCCAATATATTATATTTATGATACAACTGTTGTTCATAAACTAAATAATATGTTTATATATATCCATCCTTTACTTTACAAGTTTAAAGAGTGTGAGCTGTGGCTACGTAGTACCAACTAATATGTCTATGTGTACTAAACATAACACAGTTCTTCTTTAATAAAAACCATGGATAAAATTTTCTATTCAAATATATTCATTCAAAACACCATAATTAGTACAAGTATCAAGATTTTTGTTGTTTATTTTAATTAGTCTTTCTATTAATGAAACAAATACTGTAAAAGAAAATCATAAAATCTCAGAAAATATTAAAGTATTTGTACAGTGTATAGTTTATAAATACATTTGTTCACTGATTTTTACTATATAAACATATGCACCAACTGAAAATGTAAAAATTAACAATAAGAATTTCTTGAAATACATTAAGGGTAAGAAATGTTAGGAGAGTAGTAAGAGATCCTTTGAGAAATGATAAAGAGAGGCTCATATCTGATGATTATGTGCTGAATAATCACAACAGGGAAACAAGGTTGATAAAAATTACCTCAATAATTATATGCCTATTATTCTTCCATCAGTGGTAGGAAAAGATTATGAAAGTCTGGTAAAAGATGCTTTGCAAAGTCATTTAAAAAGTTTACAATTTTGTTGGATACCCAACATGGTTTCACTAATAAAAATTTTCATTTACAAATATTTTGACATTCTTGAAGAAGTTACTGTTTATGTAGATAAAGATATAGATGTGGATAAAGTGTATCCTGATTCTCCTTGTGGGAAATGATCTCTTTACGTGTATGGGATAAGTTGGCTCATGAGATAGAAAAGTGGCCAATGGAAGAAGGTTCAATTTCAGTTAAACTGGATTAATGTCACAAGAGGGGTACCTCAGGGCTTAGTGTTAGGGCCTTTATTTAGTTTAGATCAATCAGAGCAAAGAAGAAATAGTTAATAAATTACTTTTGATGACACTAAGGTCTTGGGTGTTGCTGACTGTAAGGAGAATGCTGCTTTTTTACCAAAGAATTTAGATAATTTGGTGAGTTGGGCAAATAAATTACAGATGGCTTTTCATTATAATATGAAATTTTGATGAGAATAACCTTAAAAATGTTATGAAAAAAAAGGATTTTGGTGTTCTAGTTGATCAGCCTAGTCACTTAAGCCATTCAAGCAGTGTGCTGTTGCTTATGGCACGGCAAGTAAGATTTTTAGCTTGTATCTAAATGGATTATAATCTCATTGTATTGGTCACTGGTTAGGCTATATTTGGAGTATCATGCTCTTTCTAAAGGGTTCCAATACTAAACAATGAATTGCTAGAAAGGGTTCAGTGGGAAACTACTAGGATCATACCTGGGATGGAAAGGTTGTCATATGAGGACAGGTTAATATCTCTAAAATTATTTTCTCTCGAAAGAGAAAGATTTAGGAGTAGAAGGGATATGATTAAGGCGTTTAAGTTTGTTAAGGGAATTTAGTGTTAATGCATCATCTTTTTGTGTACTTAATGGTGAGAATGGTAAAACTAGAAGATACAAATACAAATTTTGGCAGTGTAGCAGTCATCTTTAGCTAAGACAGTTATATCTTTCTAATGGGGTAGCTGGCCTTTAAAATGGGTTGCTTTTAGATTTTGTGGATGCAGCTAATAATAAGGGTTAGTATTTTAAAAAATATACATAAAACAAAATTCATTACCAATTTGGCAATGTAGCAAATACGAATGATACGATTCAACAAAACATTAACAACCAATAAAAACATTTCATTGTGAGAAGTGTGTGATCAATTAAACACACACACACACATACATATATATATGAAACACTTTAATACATTCACAAATGAACACTTTTAAAATAACCCTTTGCTATACCATAAACTTTATAAACAACTTTAGCTTATTTTATCAGAAATAAATATAACACAGTTTGAAAATGTCGCAAGATGAAAACCCCTGAAATGAAAATAAATGTCAACTATACATACAGGTTAAGATGAACCATGGTTGTTGTATACATATACAGGTATCCCTCGATTTGCAAACGTTTGGCTTAAATTTTTTCGCTATAATATAATTAACTTTTATGGGCATGTTTTTTTATTTGCATTCACATTTTTTGCTATAAGTCATAAGAAAATTTTGCTATCCAAAGATTGCCAGTAACTGCCCTAGCCTCTCCCTCACCTTGACAAGCAAAGCAACAACTACTTCTTGGTGAGTACAGTACACTATATTTTGTATGTTATTAAAGTAAATATTTTTTTACTGTAGGTTTTTGTCTGTGTTAATTGTAACAGCATTTTTCTTACATTATAGTGCAAAAAAAGGTTGCATTATTGTGGCTAAAAATGTTGCGTCAGGAATGCATCGCCTATTTTTAACCTTTAAAATAATGGGAAATAGAATTTGCAATTTATATATTTTCTTTTGTTATACATTACGATTTACCAAGAACTTATCCCTTTCATTAACTGAAGGATATCTGTACTTTATAATAAAATAATGAACAGGTGTCAAAACTTAAAAGGCTGTGTATTATTCCAGGAATATTAGCTGGTGTGGGGGTTTGCAACACACAGACTAAAGTTAGATGGTAAAATTTCCCCCATGCTTGAGAGAGATGTGTGTAAGAGCTATTTAACACTTAAGGCAATTCTCTTTCATCCTAAAGCAGTTTGATTCTATTTAGTGGAACTTCATTAATGTTGAAAGAATGTGTGGCCTGCCCACTCCTGGTATTAACTCTTATTATTGTTGGTTGGTTGTGGGTACAAAATGATACTAATTACATTTGTTTTATATTCATTTAACATAAGTTAAAACTTAAAAAAATATAAATAAAGGTTAAAAGTGAAACGGAGACTGTTTATTATACTCTTCTTCTCTACATTAAAATATACTAAAATTTCAAACTATATGGATATATATATATATATGTATCAATTATTTCTTTTAGTACATCATTCAAATATTTTTCATGCAATTAAATGACTTAACACATTCTCACATTTGTACATGTATTGGTAATTTGCTGATACACTGAGAGGACTTTAAAGGCTTTCTTATACAACCAGTAAAATTGTGAAAAGGTAAATGTTGAGTATTTTGCTCAACATTTACTAACATAATAGTGAAACTTATTCCAATGACTTTGTTGATAAATTTTTGTTACAAAAAATTTAAATGTTAATAACCTCACAAGTTATTGACTAATTTAACAGAAAGGTAAATGCTGAAGTTGTCAAAAGAAATACAATACTTATTTTTCATGTACCTTTATGTGGCAAGTGGAAAGACTACTTTTATAGTGGGCTCAGTGCTTATGAGAAAATCCACATCAAAGAAACTGACAAGAATATGGGGGTTATTTGAAGGAATAAGGTTCCCAAAAAATAAAGGAAAAATAAGTTTATCTGCTCTTTTACTATCAATTCCCTTAACAATCATAAACAACTTAACAGATCTCTTATTTTTTCAAGAGAAAAAATTTTAGAGATCTTAATCTGTCCTCATATGACAACCTTCCCATTCCAGGTATCATTCTAGTAGCCCTCCATGTCTTTCTAAGGTAAGGATCACCAAGACTGAAAACAATACTCAAATATGGACTAACCAGTGACTAATACAATGAAATTATAACCTCTTTAGTCTTGTACGCAATATTTCTAAAATCCTATTTGTCTTGCTAGTCTAGCAACAGTACATTCTAGGATGGTTTAAGAGACTGATCAACTAGAACTACAAAACACTCTTTCTGGTTCATTGATTGTGGTACAAATTACCAGAAAGCTTCTCTTAGTGAAGAGTTAAGGGAACTATCGAGGCACAAATTTGGAACAACCTACAACACCGTAACTGGTATAACTTAAGATAAATACTAAAATAGCCTAATCTTACACCAACGAACAATACCAATTAAACTTCAGTTATTTTATTTGTAGCCTTGTATCAAAGTAAATCTCTGCTTTGGGTTTACGAAATGTGCATAATATTAATCGTATACCAATCTTATATCACAAACTTGAATTCTGACATTTTTGTGCATAATGTATATGCGTCATCTTGTATTTCATTTTGAATTTTCACTTCGGCAATACTGAACGGTTCTGTGAAGTTAGAAATTACAATTTACGTCTACATTGTCGTTACACTTACAAGTTACAACTTACAGTTTACACATTACATATGCCACTATTCAATAATCAATGCGATAAACAAGAAAAAAAAAATTACAGGATATCTTTATTAACCTAGTTAAAGTTATATGCTATACTTTTAAATAATATGGGATATTTGTACTATAAATCATACTATTATTATTAATAGTATTATATAGTATAATACTAATACAACTTACAAGCGAACGCAGTTCCAGAATGTGCCGACTGTTTACCTTTTAATTTTAAAAATTTAATCAATGTCGAACTTCGTTGCCAGTGTGATGTTATCGGAAATACTGATCCGAATTATTTTAATTAAAAATTTCAATATGTGGAAAATTTGTACTTTTTATCTATAATAAAATGGGTATTCATTAATAGTTTCGAAAACAAAAACAAACATACCATATGATCTATTCCCTTAAAAGTAAACGACAAAATGAAACTTCGAACAGTTTAAACACAACGTGACACTATAACGGTATGTGTGAGAACGAAAAATAACAATTTTTTTTTTTTCAAAAAATTTACTTATTAGATAATCAAATGTTGGCATAGATTTATAATGTATATAATTTCTCTAACAATTTCGTTTAAAATCAAGTATGATTAAACTTTAAAAGTGAAAGAAAAGGAAACAAAAATTAAAGGATGTATTTATGTTGATTTCAATCACACATATTTTAGTCCAAATGAGTTGTTGTAATGACTGAAATAGTCACGAATTACATACTTCCATAACTCGTTTAGTATGTATCGTATTCAAATAGTTTTATTCTAAATTTTCGTATATGTGTTCTTCATGTAGTATGACATACTTTTTTGGAAGGTCGTAAACAATAAACATTTTATTCAGATAAAGCTTGCATATGCCAACATTAGAAACTTATATCATTTTGGTCCATCCTTTGGTGGGTCAGCGGTACATTTTAGGACTGTTACTCCTCTGTGTTCGTTTGTTAATTTCCCGTATAATTTCTTCCGGGTGAAACTTTAGTGATACAAGTCCTTTCTTAAATAAAACTAGTTTATTCTTTCTCAATTAAACTTTGCAATACACTTAATTTCCACAGCCACTTTAAACACACGCTATAATTCACGCACTTACTTACGGTCACAACCGCGCTTGACTCAATTGTCCGTCTCTATCTCTGCCAGTCTGCAATTCCATTGTTGCCGTCACTTTTTACCGGTCTTATGTATACAAAAAGCGTACATCTGGAGAACACTCGAGGCTTCACGAACGGACATGAATTTTCTAGAAGCTCATGACGTGTTACTAGCGTCACATGACTTCCGCTGTCGTAACACTGCCCCTTCCTTAATATTGTTCGTCCCGAACAATAGCCATTTACATTAAACCAATAAACAATTAACAATAACTTAATTAAATGTACAGAATTTACAAACACAAAATTACAATTCAACAAAGTCTCTTAATTTTACGGGACGTATCTTCTTCCGTACTGGTCTTCGTCTCGTTGGCTTCTGCTTCATGTGGGGTTCATCTGCTTTATCAGGAAATGTCCTATCATCGGTGGTAGTAACTTCATCAAGGGTCACTGTTTCCCTTCTCAAAACCGAGTAGAGTTTCTTCTTCGACAGTGGCTTTTTCAGGTGATACCTCTTCAGCAGCGTCATTTGTTCCGTTGTTTACTTTGT
>NW_013665771.1:957420-960135 GCF_000517525.1 Limulus polyphemus
ATAGCTGTGCCTGTCGCCTGCTGTCAACTGTCCAAGTATTTCCAGTGATTGTCCCTTTAAGCTCGTTGCCAGATATGCAGCTTTCTGTTCCTCTGTCCATCCATTCATCTCTGCCAGTAGCTCGAATTGTGCTCTATATGCTCCCCACGGTGCCTTCCCATCGAATTCCTCTGGCTTCCTTCGCACTGGATCACTCCTATTACTGACATTCATATCTGGGATGTGACTTCTAACAGGACTGAATATGTCTGCATTAGGGTTTAGCTGCGGGCTCTGTAAGGGGCTTGCCATTGTCTGGGGCTGATTAAGTCGATGGTCAATGGCAAGCCCCTTACCACATCATTATTAAATTAAAATCTGGCAGAAAGATATATATTGTCATAAAAGACTCTATAAACAATAATTTATCCATCATTTTCAAATCTTTTTCTGTACATTTATCTTTCCTAAATATTATGTTTATTAATCTTTAAAATGTGTTATGGAGATGCAATTTGCACCACCTTTCCTCAGCTGAAGAAACAACACATTATTTTATATCTCATTTACATTTCAGTGAATATATTCCAAACTTTACTTTCTAATAGTAGCCTCTTTCCAAGCCAACACTAACTGGAAGATTTAAAAGAAAAATACAATCTAATATAATTTTAAAAATAATGCTATTTTTTTCTTTAAATATACACTTACAAATATAAAAATGCTAGAAATATTTCATCTTCACATACACAAACATATTCAAAGTCAACGTGTTCTAGCTAGAAGATGAGTTAGGGCTTTAATATAACTAAAAATTCATGGTTGAACTAAACTACAGAAGTAATAATAAATGAACAGCAAACAAAACTGTAACAAATTTAAAAAAAAATTCGTTATCTCACAATACTCTAAATAATATATTTAGAAGTATTGTAGTTACAACATTTTAAACACATCCACATCTGTGTTACATTAATATCATTAAGAACGGTAGTGCTTAATAGTAGGGAAACTACTATCGCCTTTAAAATGACTGAATATGAATAATGACTATTTCACAGTATTGGATGAGCAAAACTAAAGTTTATTGTACTTATAAAACTGCCTAAATAGATATATACGTTTATGGGGGGAATCAAAATTTCACTATTTCAACGAATTTTCCTCTAAAGTAAGTAAGTGACTTTTCCAGACAAGCGTACAGAAAAAATTACTAACCTTATTGCTCTAATTCTTTCACATAAATCTTCTTTGTGGGATCCCAACGATTCCTTTCTTGTATCGAAAATGATATTAGTATATATGTATATATAAAACGGACGCTGCGTTACTTTGGGCATATAATTAGATTTGGGGGGGTAGATTGGTAGAGATCCTGATGAACAATTAAATCCAATCAGGTATATGCGCTTGGTAAAACGCTTGGTATTGCTGACGCACAAAAATATAAGTAATAAAAGGGAAACAAACAAATGTAATAAAACATTATTTTATAAAGACAGGTAGGGGTCGATATATATGTAACATATTAATATGTAACTCAGGTTTTGTAGTTTTGACTTTCGTCTTTCGATACTTTTTATAGCATTAAAAATGTCTATATTACTATAGCTAGCTAGTTTACGTATATATCAATCCTTCGTTGTTTTTATAAAATTTAAAAATGTTTTATTATTCTTGTAGTATTAAAAATGGGATTGCTTTTCCTCAAGTCAAGCAAAACAAAAATTTGCATCTAGAAGTTTGAAATGCACATGGCAGTGCCCGAGAACTTAATATACTTTTTTGTTTTGCTTTATATTTTAATTTCATACACTTGATTTTAACTTTGAAGGAAATTTTTAATGTAATAATTAAACCACAACTGTTTTAATTTACTTCAGATTTAAAGTACTTTAAATAGTAGTTTCCGAGCTTTCTCCTATTTAACATAACAATTTATTCTTTTGTTTTTTTTTAGATACAATCTGTAACATACAAAGACGTTCAAAACCTCAGTGTGTCAGTGTTTTTCTAATGTTAATTAGGTTGAAATATAATTACGTAGTTTTTCATACAACACTAAAAAAAGAAAACCTAAACAACTCTAGGATATTTTCTATCAGTTCTTCTAGCTCCTCACTGGCACAGCGGTATGTCTGCGGACTTACAACGCTAGAATCCGGGTTTCGATATCCGTGGTGGGCAGAGCACAGATAGCCCATTGTGTAGCTTTGTGCTTAATTACAAACAAACCAAACTATTAGCTTTACTTTTTACAATCTGACACTCTGTGCCTAATAATTTAACTGCAAATTAAAAATTATCAAACATTTTTTTTTTCATACACACTTGTTTCATTCACATAAGACCATGTGACAATATACTACAATGTGTTGCATGCTCACTTCTACTCTAATGAAGAGACTCTGGCTGCAGGAGAAGGGCACAGGTAGTATGAGTGATGTATTTGATTCATATATGGTGTGACATGCACTACAACAATGTTACTATCGACCCACTTCTCACCATATTGATATTATTTTCTCTAGCTCCAGAAGTTGAGTCTAAGCATTGAGAGTTCTTCGTGGTCCACCACCTCAGTGACAAGGTTCTCCTGGGACGCACTTGAAGAAGGGGGAAAATTCACGTGTGAAGACCCGGATAAAGTGCCCAGACCCCCATCAGCCTTTCAGTACAGAAAGGTCTTTCACTGAAGACAGTGCAATGTGTGACTGTGAAACCTTATTTTTAAGA
>NW_013665772.1:0-5115 GCF_000517525.1 Limulus polyphemus
TATAATATATTTGATACTTTTTTTTCATAATTGTTAGTTAGATTGGTTGCAAAAAATTTTCTTAATAGCGAATATATATGAAGAATGTTTAGTACAAGTAAACTGAAAACGTTCGTTTCTGTACCATGCGTCACCAGTTTTTATTTTCATTGTGTAAGGCACTTACTGAACATGTTTTTTTTTTTTTTTTTACATCAGTGTTCAAGGTACGTAGCCAAGATCTTTTTGTCTCTAATGCGCAAGGCCTTTAACTAAGATTTTTATTTCCAATGTGCAGGGCACTTTTCAACATGTCTTTTTTTTTACATTAGTGTTCAAGGTACTTAGCCAAGATAATTTTGTCTCCAATGCGCAAGGCCTTTAACTAGGATTTATATTTCCAGTGTGTAAGGCACTTAATCAACATGTTTTTTTTTTACATTAGGGTTCAAGATACTTAGCCAAGATCTTTTTGTCTCCTTAACTAAGATTTTTATTTTCAATGTGCAGGGCACTTACTCAACATGTTTTTTGACATTAGTGTTCAAAGTTCTTAGCCAAGATATTTTTTGTCTCCAATGAGCAAGGCCTTTAACTAATATTTTTATTTTCAATGTGTAAGGCTCTTACTCAACATGTTTTCTTTTATATTAGTGTTCAAGGTACTTAGCCAAGATAATTTTGTTTCGATGTGCTAGGAACATAGCCAACTGAAGTGTTTTTATCTTCAGTTTGTTTGAAGGTAAACACAAAGCAACACAATAGGCTATCTGTGCTCTGCCCACTACGGGTACCAAAACCCGATTTCTAGGGTTGTAAGTCCGCAGACGTACCGCTGAGCCACTGGAATGGGGCGGGGGGCTTTTTATCTTCAGTGTAAGGCACTTGGCCAGGATACTTTTTGTCTCCAATGTGCAAAGCACTTAGATTATGAATCGACGTAATTTCTAAATAGATAAACCATTTGTTTAGTTATTTTGTTAGATTAATACTCATAGATATGACTGAGCCCAGTGTTAGACAAAAGGAGATCATCAAAGCTGTGAAAATTTGTGCATGATTTAGTCCAGTTAAATATACGGTTTAAAAGTTTGAAATTTATTATGACATATAACCTGTAGTAACTTAGTAAATTATTATTATATTATCTAGCTGTACTCAAATGATTGAAAAGAAAAACAACAAAATTATATTCCTTTTATTATGCGTTTCATTCTTGAAATTTGAAATACACAGGTATGTTTCTACGTGTGTGTGTGTGTGTGTTTTTTCACTTCTGCTCTTAAAAAAAATGTGCGTCAAAAACTGAAGATGTCAAGCATTAGAACGGAGGAGCAACGACAAAGTAGGTCACTAAAATGTCTTTTTAAACGAGATTATTGCGTGATTAAGGCACTGGCACACTGTTGCAATAAACAATTTATGTCGTGTATTTCTACACCTGTAGGAGGAACAGATGTGATGGATATATTATTTCATATTGGAAACTGGTACCGTTACTGTCCAGATGGGGTACCATAGTAACCATGACTAACATGATTTCACATACGTGGAATAAAAACATATCTAAGTCTTTGATTTATGAACGGAAAATATATGCTAGTTTGAAAATACCGTACTTTTGGAGTGATACGTGATGCTCGTGCAAATACGTCATACGTCTATTTACTAAAATTCGTACAACTTTGCAATATTTACTGTATGTTTTCAAAGGTTTGTGTTGTTATTGTTGTTTCCTTAATGCAAAACTACACAATTTATTGTCTTCACCCTGTGGACAAATATTTGTGTTGTTATTGTTGTTTCCTTAATGCAAAACTACACAATTTATTGTCTTCACCCTGTGGACAAATATTTGTGAGCAGCTTCGTAGTTCAAATGTATTTTCGATTTTAGTCACAGCGCTAGAATCTGGGTTTCGATACCCGTGGTGGGTAGAGCACAGATAGCCCATTGTGTTGCTTTGTGCTTAATAATTTTTAGTCCTTTTTATCACTTAAAACTTATGGAACGTGTAAATATTTTAAAATTCCAAATTATGACCACAGATGTCTCTCATCAAACTACTCGGATTTAAAAATATTTCACGTCATATCAAACATGAGCGGTGTGTGGCCCAATGGTTAGCGGGTCCATTGTTGACGTACCGTTACAGCAAAAAAAAATAAAAAAATCATGCAACGCATTTTCTGGTCGTGGGTGCTTTATAAGCATGACGGTCAAATCCCACTATTCAATCAAATGAGAGTGGCTCAAAGGTAGGCGCTGGATGCTGTTGACTAGCTACCACCTCTCTAGTCCATCACGAAAAAATTGAGGGACATCGAGTGCAGATGAATGTCTCTTTACACGAATATACGAAAACATAACGTTAACCTAGTAATTAATTTATTAGATATACTTACTATGCTGTATGACGATACATATACAAAAGTGAACTATTTTCCACCTAGATTGGCAAATGAACCTCTACACTGATGGATAATAAAAACTTAGAATGAAACGACGATGGTTCAGTCTAACCAAAATGAATCAGAAACGTCTGTACCTCGATCAAGTAATAACATATGTTTTCCCACCTGTTTCTACCCTGGGAAAGACGGGTTTCACTTATTCATATAAGACATGACTCCAAAGGCACACGTACGAAAAAAGAAATAAAAAAAGAAGATTGTTTGTTTGTTTTTTGAATTTCTCGCAAAGCTACACGAGGGTTATCTGCGCTAGCCGTCCCTAATTTAGCAATGTAAGACTAGAGGGAAGGCAGCTAGTCATCACTACCCACCGACAACTCTTGGGCTACTCTTGTACCAACGAATAGTGGGATTGACCTTCACATTATAACGCCATCACGGCTGAAAAGGCGAGCATATTTGGTGGGATGAAGATTCGAACGTGTAACCATCAGATTGCGAGTCAAGCGCTCTAACTACCTGGCCATTGTCCGATACGGAAACATAAGGCTTGTTATACAAAGATCAAATTATGAAACAGAGAAAGACTGGAAAGACTGGAATCATTACAAACATTAAACATAGAATCTCGAATAGGAAAGATTGTGATGATACTGAATAACGGAAGAGAAAATCTCGGACAGGAAAGATTGGAATGATACTGAATACCGGAACAGAGAATCTCGGACAGGAAATATTGGGATGATACTGAATACTAGAACAGAGAACGTCTGGTAGGAAAGACTGAAATGATGCTGAATATTGGAACGAAGAACTTCTAACAGGAAAGAATGGAACTGTGATAAACACTGGAAACAGATAACTTCCGACAGGAAAGAATGGAACTGTGATAAACACTGGAAACAGATAACTTCCGACAGGAAAGATTAGCATGATATTAAATACTGGAACACAGAGTTCCTGAGAGAAAAGGTTGTTAAAATAAGAGGTAATCAATTTGAAAATATATGACATTTTGTTTGTTTGTTTGTTTTTGAATTTCGCGCAAAGCTACACGAGGGCTATCTGCGCTAGCCGTCCCTAATTTAGCAGTGTAAGACTAGAGGGAAGGCAGCTACTCATCACCACCCACCGCCAACACTTGGGCTACTCTTTTACCAACGAATAGTGGGATTGACCGTCACATTATAACGCCCCCATGACATTTTGTAATACAGAACATATCGTATATTGTTGTGTGATTTTAAATCGGAAAGACTGTCACATTTTACTAAAACCGTTAAATTTTATAACAACCTAGATTAATGTTATGTCAGGTAACAAAACATAGCCACTTAGCGTCTAACAATTAAGGTGACAAAGTTTTTAATATAAGTATTAAATAATAATAATACATGTGGCACACTACTTCCTATATTTAATATATAAGATTTAAATGTACTACAGTACAATATAAAATATTCATTTTCTTTTCACATCACTTGTGATTTAAATTTCGTTTTGCATTTTTATTTTGGTTCTTACTATTTATATTTCTCGCAGTGTGTATTATGTCACAAAAATACTCCACTACATGTTAATGTCTTTATACAACTTTGAGAATATTTGAAAACGTAGAAAATGTTCATTCATTAATCATGAACCACGATAGTAGTTCATAATAAGGACCGCACAAGAATTTGCTCAAAACTCTAATAGGCAAAAATATACCTTAAAAACAGACTTATTCTTGAAACAATACTCAAAACCTTCCTTTTCAATAGTTAATACCACCCAAACATTGATAATAGACAAAATAAGTGATTTCATAATTGTAGACAAAATCAAAATTTGCACATTTGTTCATATTATTATTTTTATTGTTTCACAAGCCTACAGCAAAATCGGCTGGGTATTTTGCATCAAAACCTAGACGGATATACTACATGAAGCACTGCAAATGTCCACGACATATTTAAAAGTTGATCATTTTTCAATGAAAGTTGATGTACGTAGTTATAAATACATAATAGATGCAATATTGTTCTGAGCGGTTGCTTTCGTACCCGACGCGTATTAAACGCGTATTTGTACGATACCTCAGTCACAAAGTCACCTGGTTTAGTAAATAAATATTAGGTCGTCAAGAAATTAATGTCGCGTTTTGAAAAACTTTCACTAACCTCTGTCCCCAAAACTTACACCACTATAATAGTTAAACGAACTGCCTAAACGTCATGTTAGTGTAGCCTATATAATGTGTAAAGTTTAGTATGCTCTAATCCCTTATAGTGATGGCACACGACGAGACACACATTTGGCATGCAATTCTGTTTGAATACAAGAAAGGAAACAACGCTTCTGTAGCCACAAAGAATATAAAACAAGTTTGTGGAAATGTTTTGAACGTTCGTAAGTGTCAACGATGGTTCAGCAAATTTCGTTGAGGTGACTTTAACCTTAAAAACTATGATGGCAGGGACCGACATGTTGGAATTGATATTGATGCTCTGAAGACGCTTGTTGAGTCTAACCCAAGGCAACACACTCGTAAATTGTCCCTGAGATTGCATGTCTCTCACGAAACAATACGTAAACATCTAAGGAATATGGGAAAATTCCATAAAGATGGTGTTTGGGTGACTCACGAACTCTCCGATGATTATAGTTTCCAACGTGTGAACGTTACTTCGTCTCTTTTGGCGCGTAATGCGCGTGAACCATTTTTTGGACAGAATTGTCA
>NW_013665772.1:6002-8073 GCF_000517525.1 Limulus polyphemus
TCACATTATAACGCCATCACGGCTGAAAGGGCGAGCATATTTGGTGAGACGGGGATAAAAAAGAAATAAATAAAAAAAAGAATGTATTGGTTTTCTCGTTTCTTGAAGTTTCTAAATATTTGTTACTTGAAAAAGAACTAAAGCATATTTCCTTTTGAGAACCCTTTTTTTTTCTTGTGGATCGGTTGGTCTAAGGTTTGAGCCGCTTATATGCCAATGAACAAACTATGGGAGGAGAAACTTATAAATGTGACTTATTACATGGCGGTTCGGCGGCGGGTGCTGCTCACTGATTGCCATTCTCTGGTCGGCAGTCCGAAACTTTGGATTTTTATGCTTGAAACTTAGGTTTTCTAGCCTGGCCGTTTAGCCCATGCCCACGGCTTATAATGCTAAAAATCGAATTTCGATACTCAAGTGGACAGAACACAGATAGCCCATTGTTCTCATCAAATAAAACAAACTTAAGGACAGAGTGTGTCCTAGTGGTTAGCGTATTCGGATAGTGAATCCCAAAACTCATGGTTCACGCCCCTTTGTATCGTAAAAACGTGCCTCTTTCAGGGTCGTGTGTGCGTTATAAATGTGACAGTCTAGTCCCACTGTTCGATCAGACAAGAGAACCCTAAGAGTGGTAACATTAAATGTCTTCTTTCTGGTT
This sequence comes from Limulus polyphemus, assembly GCF_000517525.1. Lineage (NCBI taxonomy): Eukaryota > Metazoa > Arthropoda > Merostomata > Xiphosura > Limulidae > Limulus > Limulus polyphemus. The sequence goes on from NW_013665772.1 coordinate 6,664, forward strand.
TATCAACTCAAAAGTAGAGGCGCAAGTAGTGTACGTGCAGCTTTGCACAAAATTCCAAAACAACCACACAAACTACATACAGAACATTATTAAATACTTACTATTTTCCTCCTTCTTTCTAATTTGATATAAGAATTTTCAGGTTTTGATGTGGTAATTCTATACAAAATATTCTTTCTTTAGATCAGGAATATATTTTAAATAATCACAATCTGTTTTGACCCTTAACGTTGTCAACAACAATTACATTTAACCTAATCGGTTGGGCTAGTTCTCACAAAATCTGTTAATTTCCCGAAGATCATCATTTTGAAATAGGCATGACATGTCCTGGTGGTTAAGGCAGTCGATTCCCAATCTGAAAGTCACAGGTTTGAATCCCGTCCCCGAACATGCTTGCCCGTTCTCACAAAATCTGTTAGTTTACCGAAGATCATCATTTTGAAATAGGCATGGCACGCCCTGGTGGTTAAGGCAGTCGACTCCCAATCTGAAGGTCGCAGGTTTGAATCCCGTACCCGAACATGCTTGCCCTTTCAGCCGTGGGGGCGTTATAATGCTACAGCCAATTACACTGTTCGTTGGTAAAAGAGGAGCCCAAGAGTTGGCGGTGGATGGTGATGACTAGCTACTTCCCCTCTAATTTATTATTTCAAAATTAAGGACGGCTAACGCAGACAGTCTTCGAGTAGCTTTCTGCCAAATTAAAAAAAACAAACAAGCATTTTTAAACACTGCACTACTTAGAATTTTTTGTTGTCGTTGATTTTTCGCGAAAAGCTACTTGAAGGTTATCTGCGATTTCCTTCCGTAACTTTAAAGTGATATAACTAGAAGGAAAGGAGATAGTAAACAACACCTACCGCCATCTCTTAGACTAATCTAATCGAATAGTAGGACTTGACAAAAATACGGAGCATGATCCCGGTTGTAATTTAGTGCGAACCACGAAACCTCGTCTCCAATATCTAGCACGCTAACCACGAAACCTTGTCTCCAATATCTAGCACGCTAACCACTTGGAGCTACTTAAAAATAAATGACTTTTTTATGTGTTTCTTTATCCAACTCTGTTGGAATTTTTAAAACAGAAGTAACTTTTTTATATATTTTTTTCCCTTTAAACGAGTTATTCAAACCATTTTAGGAGTAAGTGAACTTTCCTTTTCATGGCTAGTTTTTGAACAAGAAGACTCAAACCTCTGAAAAATTTTGGTTTACATGAAGTTTTTTAAAAGTTTAGATAGATGTGTGAAAATAGAAAATAAATTATAGCAATAAAACCTTTAAAAAAAGGCCTAAAATCTATATTTATTTGTACATTCGAACGTTTGGAAACACCAGAATTAAAATTCAATATTAAAGACGTTAAATTTCTTTATTATCGGGTTTCTTCAACTAACATTCTCT
>NW_013665772.1:8912-32107 GCF_000517525.1 Limulus polyphemus
CGATCATTGTTTTGGGTGGGATGGGGGGGGGGGCGAGTCGAGCGTCCTACCCACCTGGCCATGCCGAGCCTCAATATTAAAGACGTTAAATTTCTTTATTATCGGGTTTCTTCAACTAACATTCTCTTCTCCTACTGGTAAGCTAATTTCTTCACGTTTTCAATGTTTTTACTTGCATATTCGATGAGCCGAACAAAAGTGGTGTATAGAAAAGAAATATTTAAATTTGAAGAAGTGGTTTACATGCATTAGATTCTATTTCAAAATGGCTGAACACAAAATAGAAAATGATGCCAAATCATACTAATTTCTTCTCCTAGTTTTCGAAATGTTATAAGCTGCCTAGCATTACCTAAAGGGATGGAAACGAATTAAATGTATTTTTTGTTTTGTATCTTTTCTTTTATTAGTAAAATACGCGTCGAACATTTATTACTCTGTATCACTCTATCACATATTTCACACGATCTGACATGGCCTGGTGATTAGGGCACTCGATTGGCAATCTTCGGGTCGTGGGTTCAAAACTCGTCGCCGAACAGGTTTGTCTTTTCAGCTATGTGGGGTCGTTATAACGTTGGTAAACGTAGCTCAAGAGTTGGCGGTGGGTGGTGTTGACTAGTTGCCTTCCCCATTAGCCTATCACTTGAAAATTAAGGTCGGCAACTAGTGATAGCCTTTGCTTAGCTTTGCGCGAAATTAAACAAGAAAAAAAAACAAACACAAACTACATAAACACACGGACGGACACACACACATATGCTATACTTGAACAAATTAGTAATAGAAAGGGAGGAAGTTGGGAATGTAATAACTATTAAGATAGGGTTTTTAGTTCTGTTTAACATCTTGAAGTTGGGAATATAATAACTATTAAGATAGAGTTTTTAGTTCTGTTTAACATCTTAGGTTGGGAATGTAATAACTATTAAGATAGAGTTTTTAGTTCTGTTTAACATCTTGAAGTTGGGAATGTAATAACTATTATGATAGGGTTTTTAGTTCTGTTTACAATATTGAAGTTGGGAATATAATAACTATTAAGATAGGGTTTTTAGTTCTTTTAACATCTTGAAGTTGGTAATATAATAACTATTAAGATAGGGTTTTTACTTCTGTTTAACATCTTGAAGTTGGGAATGTAATAGCTATCAAGATAGGGTTTTTAGTTCTGTTTAACATCTTTTGTCAGGGGCTGAGGTTGGAAAGTTTTACATTGTAGAAATTTATGGTGATTTCATTTCTACTTTAAGGTTATATCAGAATTGTAATAGTAACTGCCTTCCCACATCTGGCTGCAGACAGCGAAAGGCAGTAGGAGTTGAGACGTTGTGGGTGTAAGCACTCACATCCATATCTTTAATGGATTTTCCATGACTACTGGATAGTTAAAACATCAGCGTTTGGATTTTGTCAGATAGATGGAATATATTTAGGTGCTATGACACTGGGCATTATCCGTTATGACTTTAAGTTGACAACTAGGATCGACAACGGCAATCAATTACTTAATTCTACTGTGATGTTTGTAATGCCAGAATGTTCTCAGTCAGTTTATATTAAAATCGATTTTATTCTTTAGGCAAAATTCCTTAAGTCTTGTGTAGTAGACTCAGGGACAAACCTGAACACTAATTTTTTTTTTACAATGTTTTCTACGTATTAGGAAAACTGGGCCAAAGCCGAAAACACCAAACTGCGATACGGATGGTGGAAAACGACCGATATGGTTATTCGGTAACATAACACAAGTAATCACAGTAGAAGGTCAGGTTATTTTTTTTTCATGCACTCAAACCCCCAGTATATTAATTGATTTTTTTGTGGCTATTTCTTTTTTGATCATTAGTCATTTTCGAATTTTGATATATACAAGGAACTAACAAAAGAATAGATGAAAGGCAACTATAAGAAGAAGAAAAATACACGTATCTTGCTTTCCAAACTGTGAAGATTACCTTGAAGACTTTTTATGTGCTATAAATGTTGCGCTGGAACACATTTCCAAAGAGGGAAGAATAACGCCCTTCAATTCACCCCCGTCTACCTGGAATATATAGCTAGACCACAAAGAGGATCAGTTTCCTAGCAATGAAAGCAATTATAAATAGCCTCTTAGCGTGTCTTGTACAATTTATTTCTGTACTTGTGACGAGAAAGATAGGATTTTTACATTAACATCCTCTTTATTGACACACCAGACAAAACTAAGTTTTAAAGCACAAAAGGTTAAAATAATTTCATTAAAACCAATGGTTAAAAATCTGCCATACGTTACGACACAGACTCGTGCCTTCTTCAGTGTTGTGAATTATTGTAAGTGATTAAACATGTTTACTGTAAAAACATGTGATATTCTATAGGCATAATTACACAGGTACCTATTTTAACGTGATTTTTGTCTCCAATGGTACACCATGGCTCTGTAATGTGATATTTTGAAAGAATATGATGTGCTAAGCCTAAGGCGTTGATCTGACAGAATGTAATGTAATGATTAATGTTCTTTAATGCATGTATTTAATGTTCGGCCTGTATCACCATAATAGATTTCATGACTTGTATCACAAGGAATTTTATACAGGAGTAGTTATCATATTTTCAATTTGTATGGGGTCTTTTGGATGGACAAAAATACAGCTTAAAGTTGTATTCAATAAAATGATTGTGGTATCCAATCTCTTTCAAGACATTTTATAATATGCTTGTTTTCTTTAATAAGATCCGATTCCATTAGAATAAAGATTTTGAGATCTTTTCATTAGCGTTTTAAATACCCCAACTTTGTGGGAAGTGTGATGGTGAGAAATAAAATCTACGTATTTTTTTGAAGTTTCCCATACACAATAATATTCAGAATTCCATCGTCTTGTCTCTGAACTAAAATATCTAAGAAGGTAAGTTTCCCTTCAGTATTTTTCTGCTGTGAATCAGATGTCAGTATTGATACTGTTGATGCAGCCTTAAACTATTTTTTCCCTCTGTTTCTCCATTATTATTATTATCCAAAATGATGAAAGTATCATCCACATAACTTTTATTATTATTATTATTAGTGGTGGTACTAGGTCTCCAAGGCGTTGATATCTAAAGCTGCCATGACTAAATCTGCTACAATAACAGCCTATATGATTGGTTTAGTTTGAAATTCGCGCAAAAGCTACACGATGGCTATCTGCGCTGGCCGTCACTAATTTAGTAGTGAAAGACTAGAGGGAAGGCAGCTAGTCAACACCACTCACCTCCAACTCTTGGGCTACTCTTCCGCCAACAAATAGTGGGATTGACCGTCACATTATAATGCCCCCACGGCTGAAAGGGTGAGCATATTCGGTGACGGGGATTCGAACCTACGACCTGCAAATTCCAAGTCGAGCGCCCTAACCACCAGTCCATGCCAGGCCTCATCTGGTGAAACTGGCATCAGTTGTTTTTGTTTTTTGCAACATATAAGGCCAGTTTGATGGGGCAGGATTATTGATTCCACAAGTGGAGATTGTTTTACGACGAGATATAAAATTCAAGAGAAAGTGACACATGGAGGAAATGTCTGAATAGTTTACGTAAAGTAGAAACACACACACATGTGTAACATCATGTACACTTATGGATCTAATATCTTGGTTAATAGAGCAAATTAATTTTGAAATAGTGTGTTATGGTTTGAATTGTTGAAATAATTCTGCTCTTTGACATGATATTATACACATTTCTTTAGTAATCTGTGTTTCTAAACATGATATTATACACATTTCTTTAGTAATCTGTGTTTCTAAACATGATATTATACACATTTCTTTAGTAATCTGTGTTTCTAAACATGATATTATACACATTTCTTTAGTAATCTGTGTTTTTAAACATGATATTATACACATTTCTTTAGTAATCTGTGTTTCTAAACATGATATTATACACATTTCTTTAGTAATCTGTGTTTCTAAACATGATATTATACACATTTCTTTAGTAATGTACTTCCAACAAAGAACATTTTGAGATGTTTTGTTCAATACTTTAGGTGTGTAAAACCACACATAACTTGTTTCTGGCGAGTGTGCAGTTTAGTACGAGATCTTGTCGTCACTTGGATTAGATCTGTGATACCTTATATAACTTGTTTCTGGTGGACGTGCGGTTTAGTACGGGATCTTGGATTAAGCAATCAAGCCAAAGACCACTAGGGTTCGTGTATAGCCTTTCTGTATTTTGAATTAATGACCCGAAGGAAAATAGCCAGCCAGTAACACCCGCCGCCACAAGGGATTTGAACCGATTAAGAGGACTGCCTGTCATTTGTATAATGCGCCCACAGATGAAAGTGCAAAGCGTTTACAACAGCGCCACAAGACCCGAATCCTTCGATCCACTATCCATCATGTTAACAACTGAGCCACGTCAGGCCACGAGTTATTTTATAATGAAATAGTAAAATGTGCAAGAAACCGTAGTAACTGATAGAAGTAAAAAAATTTTTTTTGATTTTACGTGAAATTTTTTACGGTTAAGGATGTTTTATTGAGAAATGAATTAATTTATTAATTATATAGAAATATCATAAATATCATCATCGACATACGTCTTAGTTTAAACATCAGCAAACGATTTTATAGGTCTATCATAGGCCTATAATTACAAAACTAACCAGTACAGTAAATTTTCTGCTCAAAAACCATTGAAGAGCGTGCAGGATATAAGTTCTTGTAAAAACTATTGACTTCGTTAGTATTATATATTTATAGTTTAAACCTAAAGAAAAATGGTTGGTGTTAAAAACTAATAAAACTAGTTGGCTTCATACAACTACAGTTTTCAGACTAATGAACTCGTCGGTGCTACATACTAGTTTTAAAATAAGTTAATGCCATTGACACTATACATCTAAAGTTGTTAAAAATTAAATTAACTTTAGTGTTATATGGAAGTAAGAAACAAAACGTAGCTTCGGTGTAACACACTATATATATATATATATATAAATATAGAAACTAACAAAGATTATATGTAGATTTTATGTATAGAAACTAACAAAAAGAAACTTGGGTGTTACGCACCTACATTATATATATATATATAGAAACTAACAAAAAAAAAGTTGCGCAAAGCTACACAATAGGCTGTCTTGTGCTGTGCCTTTCACGGGTATTGAAACCCGGTTTTAGCGTCGAAAGCGTATAGACTTTTGGATGGATTAACGTTTCTACCTAAGAAACTACTAACTAGGATAACTCAAATAATTAGCTTTTCCTATCGATAAATGTAAACCAAATTAATATATTCAATATATATAAGAACTAATTGGTATATAACTAAATTATTAGTTACATATATCTAATATATTATAACAGTAGAGAATGCTAAATAATATGATGAAAAACAATATATTCCACAGAAACATACCATTGGTTGTGGTTCATACAGGAACGTGAATTTTAATTACGTTTCAGCACGACGATCGTCTATGTATTAATTAGTGTTTCAACCTGGAATATACAACCAGAACTAGAATGTTTTCACACGTTTCCTGTTTCTTTGTTTTTAAATATATTATTACAAATAAGTTGCAACATTTTGAACAACAGTCATTTTAAATAAGAAGATTAATGTTTAAAGAACCAATTTTTACTAATTTTTAAATAATGTCTGTTTTTTTGTTTGTTTGTTTTTGAATTTCGCGCAAAGCTACACGAGGGCTATCTGCGCTAGCCGTCCCTAATTTAGCAGTGAAAGACTATAGGGAAGGCAGCTAGTCATCACCACCCGCTCTTGAACTACTCTTTTACCAACGAATGGGATTAACCGTTACATTATAACGCCCCCCACGGCTGAAAGGGCGAGCATGTTTAGATCTTAAATAATGTCTTTCATCGCTTTTTGAGTATCCATTTCTCAGATTTCTTGATGGTTAGAAATGCCGGAAAAGTTGTTATATGAACATACGTATTAAGCGTTTCTATTAAACACGCAGTTCAGGATAAAAACATACAACCAGAACTTTCCCTCGGATTTCTTGCTCTGCCTCTGACAATAAACTTATCTACTTTGACACATGAAGCTAAATCTGAAGCAGGACTCGTGCATGATTGCCTCCGACATCTCACAGATCTTGAATATATTCCTCAAATAACACCAAACTGCGTATTTCGTTAAGCCGTTTTAAGCCTTGTTTGTCAGTTTGTCGCTTGAGGATAGCTAACCGAAGTTTTATCTTTCAAACGCATTGAAACGATAAGAATTTCAACTTTGATTACGTAGTTTCTTGAAGAACAGCCTCTCTGATAATTAGATCGAATACCTTCAGTATTTTCGCTAATTCTTCTTAATTATCTAGTCCACTGAATCATCACGTTCTGGATTCCTTATAAATCTAAAGTTTCTGAGCCAATCTCTCTGGACAGAGTTTCATGCGACACTTTACTGTAGACAACGTTGCTTTTCCTTTTGTGGATTTTGTCATAACAGTGAAATAAATAAATAAAAATTCGAAACCCTGACTACAAAAAAAAAACAGGTTTTGTTAAAAATGCTACCATGTTATATCAATCCAGTTATCTTCTTGTGCGTTTATTTCTAGTAGTGTTTTGCTTGCGTCATAAAGTTTTCCGAAAGAAAAGTGGTAATATGTTTTAGCTTTATATGAAATTTACGAGTTTCGATACCCGCGGTGGACGGAGGGCTGGTATCTCATTGTGTAGTTTTGCACTAAAAACAACAACAACAACAACATTACCTAGGACTGGGATTTTCAATCTAAACGGCGTCTTAAGCGTACGGCATGGCCAGGTGGTTAGGGCGCTCGACTTGCAATCTGAGGGTCGCGGGTTAGAATCCCCGTCACACCAAACATGCTCGCTCTTTCAGCCGTGGGGGCGTTATAATGTTACGGTCAATCCCACTATTCATTAGTAAAAGAGTAGCCCAAGAGTTGGCGGTGGGTGTTGATGACTAGCTGCCTTCCCCTAGTCTTACACTGGTAAATTAGGGACGGCTAGCGCAGATAACCTTCGTGTAGCTTAGCGCGAAATTCAAAAACAAACAAACAAACTTAAGCGCACGTGAGCTATACGGTTAGGCGAGAGAGTCCTAAGTTTTGGGTTTAGCTCTATGATAGTACGTAAATACGCAATACCGTATAATGTAAAATAAAGTTTAAGTTCGCAATAAATAAGATACGTGAGAGTGTCGAAAATCGTATTCATATATATTTGGTGTTGTTCCATTATCATAGACTTAAACTGTGGTATAGGTTTATGAACTCGTACTCGTCGAACTATAGGGCGACAAGCTAACTAGTAGGCCACACCCAGTCGCATAGTTTAGATCCATCTAACATCATCGCATGGTTAGATAGATTGGCAATTCAATGATGTGCATCGCAAATGTTAATAAAACAAAAAATAATGCAATGAAAATATAATCAATTGATGTTATAAAACAATGTCTAATGACACCAGTTAAACTAATTTCTAGCTGAAACCCTAATTTAAGGAAATTTTGTCAAATCAACATTTGAGGAAGGGATCTTGGAACCGCTAAGACTTTCAGCAGGGCCTATAGGTATCGAAACCCGGTTTCTAGCGTTATACGTCCGCAGGCTAACCTGGGGGGTATTCAGAACGAAAAACGCACACGTTATTTTGATGTATAGAAAATTTTAAATCATTTTAGATTTGAGAGCATTTTGAAATTAAGTATTTCTAAATAGGACAACTAAAAGTACTTACAAGACCACTCTAAATTAGTTGGTACTTTGACCTTTTAGGTAAATAATCTTCAAGCAAACTAAGCAACAATTGTTTGTAATTAAGCACAAACCTACAAAATGGGCTATCTGTGCTCTGCTCACCACGGGTATCGAAACCCGGATTCTAGCGTTGTAAGTCCGCAGACATACCGCTGTGCCACTGGGGAGCATATGCAGCAAGAAACGCAAGAATTCACAGAAATAGCTGAAGCACAAAATTTACAGGGAAAAATTTAGAATACACGTGAGAGGAGAAGGTTAAAGTATCTGAGGATGTCACAGAAGTTGAAAATAAAACCTAAACCTAATTAATAGAGAAATGCAAACATAAATCCTAGAAGCTTCGAGAGGACTTTACTCACGAATTTCACGTTAACATTCACACTGAATATACCTTACATTTTACCACAATACTAGAAAGAGTTAAAACAGTTATTCACAAAATAATACAATTTTGAAGTTGACAGCATTTTGGCACACGTTAAAATATTGTTACGTCTGCGGTCGTTAGCTAATTTTCCATAAAAATTCTTTCGGAAGAAACTTTACCGATACAAGTCCTTTCTTAAATAAAACTGGTTTATTCTTTCTGAATACAACTTTGCGATACACTTAATTTCAACAGTCGCGCTATAACAAATGCTATAATTCACAACGAACGTCTCACGTGCTCAACAATATGCCTCTCTCCGCAGTTCAGTAACACATCATTACCTTGTTGCCGTCACTTCTTGGCCGTCTTATATAAAAGAATACCGTACATCTAGTAACCTCCCGAGGATTCACGAAGCTTTAAGAATATGACGTGTTACTAGCGTCACGTAACCTCCGCTGTCGTAACATTATTTTCGATAATCTCTCAAGGTTCTTAACTGGTAAAGTGAGGTACTGTACAAATTGAAGCTAATTTTCTCGAACTTAGCTCAAATCCATTAATTAAAAAAAAAGGAATTGTTGATTGAAGACATAATATTAAAAAAAAACATGATAAGTATTTCCATCTCTGTTTTACAGACCATCCTAAGGCAATCGGATACACTTAACCAACAGTTGGTCTGTTTAGAATGTTCCCGCAAATATCTGCTTAAGTTGTCTCTAGTTTTGAGTTGATCGGTTAAAAGGTAGACAGCTAGTCAACAACACCCACCGCCAACTCATGGGCTACTTCCGTAATCCAATAGTGGGATTTAACAGTCACTCTTATAACACCGCCATGGCCCCCAAAGTACAGAGCTACTGCCAAGGAACTCTAATCATTGACCCTCTAATTCACAGTCCAGCATGCTAATTCTAGGCTACGTATATACAGAAAGTGTTAACGAGCTTGATAGATGCTAAGTGTTATATTCAGTTTTATTAAAATGATTAACCACAGACCTTTTGATTTATTGAGTAAAATTATACAAAACACTTCTCTAAAGATAATAAATATTGGAAAATCTAGTTAACTGTAAAATAACTACATTTCTTGCAATTGTTTTAGAAATACAAATTCTACAGAATGGGTGTGTATGCGTTTTGTTATAGCAAAGCCACATCGGGCTATCTGCTGTGTCCACCAACGGGAATTAAACCCCTAATTTTAACGTCGTAAATCAGAAGACTTACTGCCGTCCCACCATGGGACCTACAAATTTGTTTGTTCGTTTGTTTTGAATTTCGCGCAAAGCTACACGAGGGCTATCTGCGCTAGCCGTCTCTAATTTAGCAGTGAAAGACTAGAGGGAAGGCAGCTAGTCATCACCGCCAACTCTTGGGCTACTCTTTTACCAACGAATAGTGGGATTGACCGTCACATTATAACGCCCCCACGGCTGAAAGAGCGAGCATGTTTGGTGGGACGGGGATTCGAACCCGCGACCCTCAGATTGCGAGTCGAGCGCCCTAACCACCATGCCGGGCCCTATAATTTAATTATACTTTGTTCAGGAGCAAATTAATCGGCTAAATTATATTATGCACTTTTCAGGCTCTTAATTACTGGATTAAGTCTTTTATATGTATATGTACATATTTATAGGTTGGCAAGTGTTGTTTTTTCGGTTCGACTCCCTCCGCATTCGTAGTTGCTAAATTAATTTTTACTCCATCCAGTTTCATTGCGATGCGATAAAGTAAGCTCACATCTTGTAAACCTTGGCAACATTACATTATGGCCCGACTCAGAAGCGAATTGGCCATAGCAGTCACTGGAACATTTTATCGATTCGCTAGCCCCATGCGCCAAAATGCATCTCGATAGTTAATTTAAAAATAATTATTAAACTGCCTAACCCTAACCCCTCCGCACCCCACACTGTACCCAGGTCGAGTTCATTCGATTTGGTTATTAAGTAATTTTCCGGAGACCAGTCCACTCTTGCTCTGGATGGTGAATTATTTAACATCTTTTTCAGGCTCTTAGTCTCTCGGTAAATTAAATACTGTTTTATTATAGCTCGTCTTCAATGACCAGAATCATAATATTACGTCCCGTTCATAAATAACATAATTGTACAATTTTAATTATATGCTGTTCGGGTCGATTGAGCTTTGGTTGTATTAAACTATCTTTATTCTAACATATAATGATTGAGTTAGAAAGTTCATAATCATTTAATGAATTAAGTTATCCCTTAGCAACATTTCTAACGAATTGGTAAATTATATAATGATTAATGTAGGCTCATGATAATAAGTAATAAGTAACTTGAATTATCTTTTATCCAAAATCATAATAATTATTTATATATATATATATTATGATCCATCATATCTCACCGAGGCTAAAAAAGTGCGTACGTTTCATGGCTAGATTCAAAGTGACACTTACCCATGCCAAAGCTGAGTGTTTCAAAAAAATGTTCTTCCCGAGGCACATTTGGAACTATTAAAAACTGACTCCCCCCAGTGGTACAGCGGTATATCTGCCGACTTACAACATTAGAATCCGGGTTTCGATACCCGTGGTGGGCTTTAAAACTGCCCCCAGTGGCACAGTGGTATGTCTGCCGACTTACAACGCTAGAATCCGGGTTTCGATACTCGTGGTGGGCAGAGCACAGATAGCCCATTGTGTAGCTTTGCGCTTAATTTCAAACAAACAAAATTAAAAACTAAACGCGCCACAAAAATAATTGCGGAACTCAAAGCGAGAATGAAGCCACACACACGTACATACGTACATACATACACCCCTGGAAAACAGAAAGTGGGAAGTAAAATGATTTGCATCTGTAGCTTCATTTAGTCATCATATTTAATTCATTATTCTAATGTAATTTATTGGAATCATATATATATTGTTTAAACAGTGCATAACAGTTAGCTGCTGGTATCAAAGAACAAATAGAAACAAATGACGTAGGAAATTATAAATGAGAAGAGTTGACCAATAAGCATCAACAAATCCTTCAGAGATTTAAGGATATAATTAGATGAGAGGTTCTTTCTGAACTAGATGCGAAAATAAGTTATTGAGGAGGATCCAAGGCTTAAAAGAAAGACTATCAGAGATATGCTTAGAGTAAAAGGTGGGTTAGTTGGTCTCGCGAAATAGTTTGCAGGTCTGGGTGAATTATGTGCTAGAGCTGGGCTTAACTTAAGTAGGATAGGTAATACATTATTTCAATGGAGAAGCTGGAAACATGTTTATTAAAGACAGCTTAAAAAACACTTCTATAATGGTAAGGGGGCTTGAGAAATTTATTATATATTTGTGAATGTATGTCTGTTTGTTTGTTCCCAATACAAATCGATATGGACCACTCTACAAATGTCAAAATAGGTTCATTAGGACTAACTTTTCATCCAGAATGTCATAAACACATTGCATTTCACTTTTGAGGCCATCTGAAGTCGCGGGGAGACAAAATAAGGTAAACATTGGTGAAAATTACAGTCTTCATTGTAAAAAATTGGTGAAAACACTATGAAAATCAATTTCCAACATACTACAACTGCCCAAACATGTTCAGTTTGCATAACAGCTATTCATCACCTTGCTCAATTTCAGAATGTCAGAAGTTTCTAGAATATTCAGAGTCATCTCCAAACAAAATTCCCCTTCCACTGATTTCAATTATTGTCACTACTGATTTCAAAACTTCTAGAAGATTCTAGAGATCTCTCCATACAATTTGAATGTAGCAATTCAAGCTACTGATTTCAAGACTTTTAGAAGATTCTAGAGATCTCTCCATACTACTTGAGTGCAGCAACTCAAGCTATATAAGGCCTGTATTCAATTTTCTGTTTCAGAATCGATATTAAACTTCCAGCAGTGATTGTTCAATAAGTGCCGCTGCTGTACACCAGTATTATACGAAACTCCGCCTCAAGATGGGACCAAAGAAACAAAAATATATTGGCAGAAGCTCTTCAAAAGCTCGCAGAGTTCAAGAAAAAAGGGATCAAGAGACAGCTGAGGAACATCAATCTCGCATCAATGCACAAGCCTCCAGACAGGCACGTAGCAGGCAGCGGGAAACAGAAGAGCAGCGCCAGGCCCGCCTCAAGATAAGCAAGGAGCAGGCTGCAGGAAACAGAAGAGCACAGCATCAGGCTCGCCTGAGTGCTCAGGCCTCCAGATAAGTAAGGATCAGGCTGCAGGAAACAGAAAAGCACAGCATCAGGCTCGCCTGAGTGCTCATGCTTCCAGGCAAGCAAGGAGCAGACTGCAGGAAATTATAGAACAGCAGTAAATTACAAAAGTCAAAATGGCTTATGAGAAACAGCTTGCTGATCATGTTAAAACTAAGAGAAAGGCTGTTTGTAAGTATATTTAACATAAGCAAAGTATTATTACTGAGGGTTTGGCCCGTAAAGGATGCTGATGACAGACAGTTGAAGATAATGAGAAGGTTGATGCTCTTAAATGGTTTCTTCTCTTCTAAAGAAAATAATGTTAATATTCCTGAACCTTAGCATTCCGTAGGAAATACTGGATTTGTTCCAAATCATGTAAATATTAAACCTTTGGTGGTAAGTAGAAATACCGAAAGACTAAAATTAGATAAATCGCAAGGGTCAGACAAGAGCCCCCCCCCCCATGTTTTAAAAGAAATCAAAGTTCAGGTATACGAACCTCTCTCTCTTTCGTTTTTAATAGATAAGGGAAGACTGGACAGGACTGGAAAAGTTGTTTATGAAACATTTTAACATAACTTGAACAATTGTATCACAAATGAAAGGAGACATGGATTAACCAAAGGAAAATCTTGTTTATTTTCTGAAATGTTATTTGTTATTTGGAAGAAGGAAAGGGCCTAGACTTGGAGTTCTTAGATTTTCAAAAAGCTTTTGATAAGATCCCACATAAAAGATTAGCCAAGAAAATCCCATCAGTAAGGTTTGAGGAAGGACTAATTAATTGGATTGTAGGTTGTTTGGATGAGAGAAAGCGGAACGTTGTCAATAATGGAGTACAGTCAAACTGAATTATTGTTATTGGTTGAGTATCTCAGAGATCTTTATTTTTACACTATTGGTATTGATAAGGTCGTAGGTAGTAAAATAGTAAAGTTTGGTTAATAATTTACACTATTAGGTATTTCTAGTTGTATTACATTAAGGATATTGGAGCACTACAGAATAACTTAAATCAATTGGTAAGTTGTAAGCAAATGACTTTTAATTACAATAAATTCGAATTAATGGACGTAGTTATCGTAATTTGGATCACAAGATTGATATACATGGAAACCAATACAATAAGATGAGTGAAGAAAAGTACCATCGTGGCCATCGATTTATTTGTTTGTTTGTTTGAAGTTAAGTACAAAACTACACAATGGGATATCTTTTCTTTGCCCACCATGGGTATTAAAGCCCGGTTTGTAGCGTTGTAAGTCTGCAGACATACCGCTGTGCCACTGTGGGGCTCGTGGCCATCGAATCAGTTCTTTTTGCTAATAGTAAAACCAATGGAATTTTAGGGAGTATTTGTAGCTACATTAATTGCTAGTCAATAGAAGCAATTATCTCTTTACACATAGCATAATTTGGGCTCACTTGGAATACTATACATAGTTTTAGTCTCCTTATTTAAGTAACTATAATGACTTATTGGAAAGGGTTCAGAGGAGGACTACTACGACGATTCCAGGGACAGAAGGGTTATCTTAAACTGACACATTAAAACATCTTAACTTATTTTCTTTAAAAACAGAAGGGTAAGAAATGATATTATTGAAGATCAAGGCCTACGATTTTTTTGTTGTATTTTGAAGATAACATGATAACATTCGTTCAAGACTGGGAAAATACAGGTTAGGCCCCAGTTTAGGCAGTTTTATCTTTTTTTAACAGGGTGGTTCAGTAATGAAACCAGCACTTCACAGGAGTTTAGAAGGGGAGCCGATGATTTTCTTAAAAGTAAGGGGTGGGCTTAAATTTTTCAAAGGACCAAACGGTCCCTTGCTGCCATTAGATTAAGCTATGTTGCTACACACTGCCAACTCACTTGCGACACAATAGTATGCCGGTTCTCATCCTTTGGGAAATTGCCCTAGCTGGATCAGATCAATTAAGACATGCTCTACTGGAGCTTGTAATAGCTAGATAAGTTTGGGCCTTTGCATTGTATTATGTGATTTAAACTTCGCTGTGGTACCGTGAGTGATATTACATCACATAATATTGTCAGTATTATTCCGGAGTTATATCTTATGCGTTGCCAGTAATCTATGCTCTACCTAGGCTCATAGTGTATATTTAACTTAAACTATAGCCAGGTTCATAATCGTGGAAGAAACGTCCAAATGACAGGATGAATCTAATTATGCTATGTTCAGCGTCCATTGGGCTAAGTAAATTAAATTATGCTCTGACCAGTTTTAGAGTAGCTAAATTAATTAAATTTGTATTTAGTATTAACGAAAAGCTACTAAGGCAAACTGCCGCCGTCCTTAATGTTGAACTATTGACCAGAGAGAAGGCCGACGTTAGCAGCGCTATACCATCCACACTAGAGGATTGACTGACACTCTTGTAATGTAACCATAATTGAAGTGCTGGGAATGGTTTATGGTATCACTGAATCGAAACTGGTTCCGAAATCCAAAGCTTGGTTTGTTTGTTTGTTTTTTGAAGTTAAGCACAAAGCTACACAATGGTCTATCTGTGCTCTGCCCACCACGGGTATCGACACCCGGTTTCTAGCGTTGTAAGTCCGCAGACATACCGCTGTGCCACTGGGGGGGGGGGCATACCACAGGATGAACCCGCGCTCAGATTAACTAAATAATGCATGATATTGTTTGTTTGTTTCTTGACGTTAATTGTGTAGCTTTGTGCTGATCTATCGACACCCGGTTTCTAGCGTTGTAAGCCCGCAGACATACCGCTGTGCCACTGGGGGGCAACTATGAACATATGCCAAACTATAATTTCGTTGCTACATCTGCTTAACTATGAACATGTGCCAAACTATAGTTTCATTGCTACGTCTGTTTAACTATGAACATGTACCAAACTATATTTCGTTGCTACATGTTTTAACTATGAACATATACCAGACTATAGTTTAGCTGCTACATGTTTTTAACTATAAACAACGTTCCTGTCAGAAATTAGTGGAATAATATAAAAACTGAAAGTTCTTTTAGACATTTTTAGAAGTAGAGAAAAAAAAATATTATTTTTATTGAGAGATAATAATTGCATTTATCAATTTACCCGGACATATATATTTGTTACATGTTATATATTGACATATGTTTGTTATATTTTTAGTCTATCGGCTGTGTCCACCTTGGGGAATCGAACTCCAGATGTTAGCGTTGTAAGTCCGTATTTTTGCTGCTGTTCCACCGTCAAGACACAATCTATTTAGTCACTTGCACAATATATATATATATTTATTTATTTATTTATTCGCCAAAATCACTTTGAAAAACTAAATAACTCGTAATTTGAATTATAAATACAAACTTTCATTTATTTGGTCACTTTGATCTCTTTGAAATTTAACAAGGCATAATTCAAATCACTCTGTTGTCCTGGACAACATTTCATTCGTTCACTTAGCTCCTATTAAAATGGACGAGGCATAATATTATGCAGCCCCCCCATTGGCACAGCGGTATGTCTGCGGACTTACAACGCTAAAAATTGGGTTTCGATACCCGTGGTGGGCAGATCACAGATAGCCCATTGTGTAGCTTTGTGCTTACCTTCAAACAAACAAAAATGTTCATAGTTAAACACATTTAGCAACGAAACTATAGTTTGGCACATGTTTATAGTTAAAAACATGTAGCAACGAAACTATAGTTTGGTACATGCTTACAGTTAAAACATGTAGCAACGAAATATAGTTTGGCATATGTTCATAGTTAAACACATTTAGCAACGAAACTATAGTTTGGCACATGTTCATAGTTAAACACATGTAGCAGCGAAACTATAGTTTGGCACATGTTCATAGTTAAACAGATGTAGCAGCGAAAATATAACTTGGCACATGTTCATAGTTAAACAGATGTAGCAACGAAACTATAGTTTGGTCCATGTGCATACTCACCTTTTTTGCACACGAGTCATCAGTATGCAAAAATAAACTGTATACAATTTGAAAACATATGACTTCAAAATGTTACTGTAAGACACACAAAACGGCTATTTAGATTAGTATGTAAATTAAGATGCTTAGGAGACAGGCCTGTAAAATAAATGTATATTTTGTTCTTTGAAATTGACTAAAAGTCGTGAAAAGTCGAACAGTTGTAAATTTTGTCTGAAGAAAAACAAAAATACCCGAGTTATTTCTATCCCAATCCGATGACATCGTTATGTTTCAAATGACTAAACTTTTGGCACATTCAAGCGTTGTTGGCAAATTTCTTTTTTTGAAATTATTTTCTATATCTCCCCTCTCCTTCAGAGCACCAGTTGGAAAAAACAACATCATCCACAGTTAAATTTAAATATCAACAGATGTACACAATTATTTTAGGCACAATAACATGATTAGTGAAACATAACGATAAAAACATTTGTTTGTACGTGGTATAGCTTGTTTTTTTATTGTTGTTAAGCTAGAGCTACACATGCCTAACATCATGGCCGTAACCAGAGATATAAATTTACCGGGGCAAGAAATGACAATCAGCTGAGGGTTTGGGGGGGGGCGCTGTTAACCCTCGAGGAAATATTTGAAATCTTAGCACTCTCACAGCCATTCTATGCAATTCTCGGAGGGTTTTGGGTTTGTTCAATACCCACTCTACCCACAAGGGTTTGTTCAAGTATACAAAGAAGCCAGGTGTACATTTACTGTCAGTAGAATGAACGAATATATACATAAGTACAAGATTTTGGAGAGAAAAAAAAATCGCTCAGAAAAAAAACTACCAGGGCAGTTCCTCCGCTGGCCCCATAGCTTGTTACGGCCACGAACACAAGTATCGAAACCTGATTTTTAGGCTCGTAAGCCTGCAGCAGACTTATCGGGTGGTTTAAAGCTTTGTACTGCTTTGGTAGGGTTTTACGTATTTAATTCATACTTTGTGAACCAGTAGCAAAGTGATCTCATTCTGAATATAATTCACCCCTCAGAAAGAGAAAAAAAAAACAATAACTTTTTCTTCAAACTTTTTTACCGTAAGTTTAATAATAAGAATGTGTTTTGTTTTTCTAAATGTTTAATACCAGAATCTCTTCCTTATCATTTTTGTCTTCGTTAATAATTATTCTATATAACAGCATAAATTAAAGAATTATTTTGGTTTCTTTGTTTTAAAGCCACATTGGGCTATCTGCCATGTCTATCGCGTAGAATCGAACCCGGAATTTAGCGTTGCAACTCCATTTATTTTAGAAACATTTATTACAGCGTTACCAAAAAAAATGGACCTTCCCGAGATTTCACAGTGCTATGCACTGGCCTGTTTCATTATTTAGTTTTGTTTGTTTGTTTTAGAGCAAAGGCACATTGGGTTATCTAATGTGTAACCGCGGGGAATCGAACCCCAGATTTTAGCGTTATAAACTTACCGTTGACCCACCGGGTGACTCGTAAGAATGAAGCTTAACAATTATGTAATGATTCTGGCTTTCAGTTGTGTATTAAGCCTAACAATATTGTGATTCTAGATTAAAATGAATGAAGAAAAATGAACAACTGTTTGATACTCTTCTTAATAACTCAAACTAATATATATATATATATATATATATTTCTATATGTTATTTCAAATCTGGATCTAGTAAGGAGAGTTGCGGATTCGAATCCAGTCCTATTTGAGCTCTCACGGATTTTACAGAGTAGTGTTACGCGTTTTAAATTTCTACAAGTAAGATTTCAAGTTTCACAAAAGTTTTATAACACTATCTTTGGAATTGTAATTTTAACCTGATTCTCACCTAATATGACACATAGTTTAACTTTCAGGTATGGCAGGCCCTAATTTTGAACTATTCAGCGAATGGAAGGTAGTCAGTCGCCACAAGGATTGTTCAGATTTATATCTCAATAACGAAATTTTCTGTCACTTGTATAACATGCTCAAGACTGAGAATGTAGAGCGTGTTTAGTGATATCATGGCTCGAACCTAAGACCCTGCGTTCCAAAGTCAGGTACATTAACCCCTAAGACAGGTCTCGCACATTATAACGTAGTTACCCACAGATAAGTCAGAATTACGGCATTTACTGACCTGGTAACTTAGATAAAACACTATTTGCTTGGTAATCTTAATTGTGGGTTCGAATCTCGTCCATAAATAAATATTAATCCCTTCAGTAAAATCTATGACTTCACAAGACTGTGGCCACTCCTAAAAGACTACAGAACTAAGCCAGACGTACTTATTCCGATAGAAAGAGTACAGAATCAGACCATCTATGACTTTACAAGACTGTGGCTACTCCTAAAAGACTACAGAACTGAGCCAGACAACGTACTTATTCCGATAGTAAGAGTACAGAATCAGACCAGATATGACTTTACAGGACTGTGGCCACTCTTAAAAGACTACAGAACTAAGCCAGACAACGTACTTATTCCGATAGCAAGAGTACAGAATCAGACCACCTATGACTTTACAGGACTGTGGCCACTCTTAAAAGACTACAAAACTAAGCCAGACGTACTTATTGCGATAGTAAGAGAACAGAATCAGACCATCTATGACTTTACTGGACTGTGGCTACTCTTAAAAGACTACAGAATCAGACCAGATATCTTTCTACCCCCACCCCACCCCCACAGAATTTTAACCCTCTAATCCCTCTTGAAAATTTGGAAGCAAAGTTATTTTAGGTTTCAAGCTTGTTTGAAAATAAACAAAAACATTAATAATACAATAAAATTGCATATTAATCAGTAACTACATAGTATTATTATGTTTTAAACATTGTTTAAATGGCAAAAAACTTCAGCTCAATCTAAAATTTAGTATTTTTCCGAACTAATGTTTAAAAGAAACTTTCGTCCTAAAAAAAAACAAAAAAAAACGTATCAGTAACAAACGAAAATGAGATACCACAAGAGCCTCAGCCATTATTAGTCTGGGAGACTATTTTTTTGTTTCTTCCATAAGTTCATTATCCTGTGCTCTGAAACTGGCTGATTCTTTTCTTTTTTCTTTTTGTAAAGTTGGTTCTTAATTTTCTCATCTTAAGCATTTCTGAGAGACTTTTGTAAAAACCTTCTCCTTCTGCATTCTTTTTATATTCTATTTAAGGCGAACTATTTTCGATTAAGAAAATATACAAATATAATTTATGCAAAACCCACAAGGAAAATAATGTTTCTATGGAAATATCGTCGTGTACTACAAATTTTTTATTGACACGTTTTACTTATGATTGACCTTGATTTAGCCCTTATATCACAACATCACGTCAGATAAAAAATGGCGACCTCAATGTGCCTTAACACCCTCTACCGGAAGATATTTGATATGTCACAACAACAGGGAAAATCAAGACTCACTCAGTATCATTAACGTAGAAAGTGAGTGTAATATTTTATCATAAGGTTATGAGCTGCATATAAATATATGTATTTATCGATCGGTAATCAGTTATGCACATTAAGGTCGAACTAATAAAACTCTTTTACTAAGATGTCCTCTGTCGTTCTCCTATGTAGTCCGTAACCTATTGAAGAATTTATACACTATTTAAGATAATTCTGACGTAGATAAATTCTACGTTGTTACAGCAAACTTCTCAGTGCGGGTCAGTATAAATTATATTTATAACACAACAAAGAATTATATTGCATTTTTTTCACTATTATCTTTATAAAATAAAATGTAAAAATAATTTAATGGTAATTTGAAGGTCGTTTTATAGACCCTTTGTTTAATTATTTTTTGCAACATGAACATTGACCTTTCTTTTAATTATCTTAATGCGTGGAGCTAACCCCTCTTAAACGATGGATTAGTTCCACGCATTAAAATAATTGAATGAGGTGTCAAATTAGTTCCACGCATTAAAATAATTAAATGAGGGGTCAAATTTCAAGTAGCAGTATAATTAAACGATGGATTAGTTCCACGCATTAAAATAATTAAATGAGGGGGTCAAATTAGTTCCACGCATTAAAATAATTAAATGAGAGGTCAAATTTCAAGTAGCAGTATAACTAAACTTATACTGCTACTTGAAATTTGACCTCTCATTTAATTATTTTAATGCGTGGAACTAATTTGACCCCTCATTCAATTATTTTAATGCGTGGAACCAATCCATTGTTTAATTATACTGCTACTTGAAATTTGACCCCTCATTTAATTATTTTAATACGTTTAATTATACTGCTACTTGAAATTTAACCCTTCATTTAATTATTTTAATACATAAAAATTGAGGATACCAGCTGGAAGAACAATAAAGGTTTAATGTCTGGAAAAAAAGTGTTTCTTCTAATACCACACTCTGAAACTATGGTTTAACTGTCTGATTTTTGTAGAACGCCTTAACTCCGTATCATATTTAATTCACTACTTTCTGCCTGATCATTTGTACCACAATATTTTGCTGAGGTCCAAAGCTAGTTGCTATGGGAATTATTAAAGTCTTTTTTTTTTTTACTGGTCAAATATACTTACTGTGAAGCATAAATACAACACTGCGTGAACTGTTACATCAAAGTAATGGGTTTTAGAATTAAAATGACTGAATCATTTTTCATAGCTTACGTAATTCAATAGTTCTGATTAAAAACGTTTCAAGTCAAAAGAAACTGAATACAAGTTGGAAATTTTTATATTGATAACTGCGAAGTACATTAGCTTCTTTTCAGAGTTTCATCAATATATATGTTATATCAACAAAAACTGTTTATATGTATTTTCTTCTTTGAAAAGCCTCTGACTTCTTCTCTCTTTGTGTGGCGTGCCTCTCCCAGAGTTTAATAGCAGTGAAGTGTCGGACGAATACGACATAGAAAAAAGGACGTCTTCTAACACACGAAGCATGTTTCAGAAAATGATTGTGTTATTTCAAGGATTTGTAATAATCTCCAGATGAACAAAAAGTTACCCATTGAACAAACTTATTGGTTATTGTATTTTGGCACTTTATGATTTTAAACTTATTGGTTTTTTTATGTTTACTTTGACTCAATTGGTTTTCTTTCCAAAACTTCTCAAGGTTTCTGAATTTTTTGGATAACGTCGGCCATTTTCTTTAAGTTGACGATATTCAGTTTAAGATTATCATATCACAGTCTATCTTACTTTACATATCATTCAACTCAATTAATGTTTATTCATATACCAAATATTACAATCCACAAACACAACAATAAACGTTCAATCGTGCTAAGTAAAAAAACAAAGTAACGTTTATACGATGTATATCCCTATAAAAGACTCAAAAATTGAAATTCCTAAAATGTCAAAATTAAATGAGTAAGCAAGAACCAATTCTAATTTTTTTGAATATAGATGATATATACAATAAGTATATAATGTACATTAAACACATAATAGATATACACTTTTGTATTTTAACTGATTTTTTTAAGGATTTATTTTTTTTATTTCAAAGTTTTTACTCCTACATAAGTTATTGATCATTGACCTTCTAATTTCTTAAATAGCGGTTTGTGTAAATCTGGGTTAATCTTTGTACTGTTGTTTGGAATTAAGCATAAAGCTACACATTGAGCCATCTGTGCTCTGCCCACTACTGGTATCGAAACCCGGTTTCTAGTGTTATAAATTCGCAGACATACCGCTGTGCCAATGGGGGGTATTTGAAGAGATAACTATGAATTTTTGTTTTATAAAAATGATCTAGTAACCAGTAATAAAAAATTTGGTTGTTTTGTTTGTTGAATTTACACGAGAGCTATCTGTGCTAGCGGTCCCTAATTCAGTAGTGATAGACTAGAAGGAAGGCAGCTAGTCAACACTACTCACCGCCAACGAATAGTGGGATTGACCGTCACTTTTATCGCCACCACAGATAAAAGAGTGAACATGTTCGACGACGGGTTTCAATCCAGCAATCCGTAGATTACGAATCAAGTGTTCTATATACAAGACGCCCACATATTTTAGTAAAATGTATTAGTCCACATGTGTAATTATATAATGATATTTCTATTTTTTAGTTAATACACTTTTAAAAAAGCACAGAATTCTTCAGTCAACACTTCAGACTTAACCAGCGCGAACTAGGCTTAAGGTATTTCTTAAAATTACCGACATAGGAATGAAAGATACAACAGCAACATACATCTAATCTATGATTAAAAGCTTTAATCATAGCTTGTTTCATCACATGCAAAATTTAACCCAAAATGTATTAAACCTATAAAAGGCAAACTTTTAATTATTTCTGGACCTAATAAAATCTGACTAATAGTTTGTACTTTTTGAAGCGTTTTTGCTAGTTAATGATCAGCAAAATTTCCTTCCACAGTAAAACTTGTTTTCCACTAAAAACACCAACACAACGTTTCATACACGTTATAATAAGATTTTTGTAAAAAAACATTTATTTTAGCATGCACCATAAAAAAGGAATACAGAAGCGAACAAGTATACTCTAAGAAAATGAAGCCAAAAGTGACAATCATACCATTGAAAAATTAACACAGAAGTGAACAAGTATACTCTAAGAAAATGAAGCCAAAAGTGACAATCATACCATTGAAAAATTAACACAGAAGTGAACAAGTGTACTCTAAGAAAATGAAGCCAAAAGTGACAATCATACCATTGAAAAATTAACACAGAAGTGAACAAGTGTACTCTAAGAAATTGAAGCCAAAAGTGACAATCATACCATTAAAAAATTAAAACAGAAGCGAACAAGTGTACTCTAAGAAAATGAAGCCAAAAGTAACAATCATACTATTAAAAATTAACACAGAAGTGAGCAAGTGTACTCTAAGAAATTGAAGCCAAAAGTGACAATCATACCATTAAAAAATTAAAACAGAAGCGAACAAGTGTACTCTAAGAAAATGAAGCCAAAAGTAACAATCATACTATTAAAAATTAA
>NW_013665772.1:32624-44783 GCF_000517525.1 Limulus polyphemus
TGTGTATTACTTTAGTTTTATAAGGATTGCTATTATTAAGAAATTTAACGCATTTTTGTGTATTACTTTAGTTTTATAAGGATTGCTATTATTAAGAAATTTAACACATTTCTGTGTATTACTTTAGTTTCATAAGGATAGCTATTATTAAGGAATTTAACGCATTTCTATGTATTACTGAGTTTCATAAGGATTGCTATTATTAAGGAATTTAACGCATTTTTGTGTATTAATGAGTTTTATAAGGATTGCTATTATTAAGGAATTTAACGCATTTCTGTGTATTCCTTTAGTTTCATAAGAATTGCTATTATTAAGGAATTTAACACATTTCTATGTATTATTGAGTTTCATAAGGATTGCTATTATTAAGGAATTTAACACATTTCTGTGTATTACTTTAGTTTTATAAGGATTGCTATTATTAAGAAATTTAACACATTTCTGTGTATTACTTTAGTTTCATAAGGATAGCTATTATTAAGGAATTTAACGCATTTCTATGTATTACTGAGTTTCATAAGGATTGCTATTATTAAGGAATTTAACGCATTTCTGTGTATTACTTTAGCTTCATAAGAATTGCTATTATTAAGGAATTTAACGCATTTCTGTGTATTACTTTAGTTTCATAAGAATTGCTATTATTAAGGAATTTAACACATTTCTATGTATTACTGAGTTTCATAAGGATTGCTATTATCAAGGAATTTAACACATTTCTATGTATTACTGAGTTTCATAAGGATAGCTATTATTAAGGAATTTAACACATTTCTATGTATTACTGAGTTTCGTAAGGATTGCTATTATTAAGGAATTTAACACATTTCTATGTATTACTATCTTAACTTGTATGTTTCCAAAAAATACACAATTCCTAAGGAATCCACACATTGTTTTATACACAATCCCTAAGGAATCCACACATTGTTTTATACACAATCCCTAAGGAATTTGCACATTGTTTTATTATTAATTAGAATTCCTTTTTATCTTTTTTATTGTCAATGAAAAAAAGAAAATCATGAGCTCTAAAAATGTAAGAAACTTCCTCGTAAGAGTGGTTCCAAAAATAGCTGAAAACAGATGCTATCAACGCGCGCACGCATTCGACTTTTTTCTCAAGTGTGGTTTCATACTTTCAACACGTTTGTCTTAGAAAATAGAAAACCCAATTCCTACACAACCGTGTTTCTAAAGTTATCAAATCAAAGAACTAATTTAATAGATATTAGTCAACAGTAACCTTTGAATGTGCAAAGTGAAAAGAAAAAAAAACAATAATTGTCAATGTAATCGACTTAGTACTAGTCAACAGTCACGACTACTTACTTCGATTCCGTCAATCTTGCAAAGTCATAAGTTGTTGAATTTATATACATTTACTCACACATACATAAATACAGAGTGCAGGAAAAGCCTGGATCCATAGGTGATTTTCAGATTTTCTTAAGTTCGGATAAGTGATTGATTATGGTATTGCCAAAGCATGAAAAGGTCGAGTTTATCCTACTGTTAATTCAAACTTGTTTCGAATTACGAGGACAACATGTTGAACACGTTCTGTAAAATTCGTTGAAGTGCCTATGGTTCCGGAATTTTCGGACACCTTGTGCATGCCCGATTCCATTGTACACTATGTTCATAATTACAGTTTAAATTAGCTTTCGACAACTCACAAGATTTCTTACAAAACAACAACAGTGGGAAAGGCTGGAGCTCGCAATATGCTACTGAACATGTTTTACATTTTCAGCTATAGGCGCGTTATAAAAACTATAGCCAATCTCACTATTTAGTTAGAATTAGCCGTGTAGGCGGGTGGTGCTACTGGTTGGTTGCCCTCCCTTTGGTCAGAGACTCAAAATTAGTAACGTCTGTGTTTATGAAATATTAGCCCATGTGTCGTATAACGTATAAGGTGCCTATGTGTCGTATAAAGTGCCAGTGAGTGTGTGTTCATTCTGGATTGAAATCGTGCGTTAACTCATATCCCCCCCTCTTATGCAATATTTGTTGTTTTTACAATGGAGGAATATATGGCTATGACCTGAATGTCTATCGCAGAAACCTTAGATTGAGCTAGAACTCACAAACACGATAACTGTAACCAAAAATATTTCTTCGTTACGGTTTTTTTTTTGCTTAACCCACCCCATTAACCTGACATTAACCTTTGGTTGTAAATTTTTCATTAGAATCTTGCTCAGCGACAGGATTCTAAGGCCTTGATGCAACCACGGTTCTGCCTGTTGAAAACCTACTGACCATTGTAGACATTTTCTTTCAAGATTATGGAGACGTTTGTGAATATATTAATAACACAGGCCTGCGAACTTAAACTTCATAAAAAAGTTGTTTTAGTTTTAATTCAATTAAGCAGATTTCGAAAATAATATTAATTTTTTTCTATCACGTAAGGATTTTTTAGAAATCGGGAAGAAGAAAAAACTCTTACTTAGATCAACTTATTATTTCGTTTACCACACTGAATAGTTTTTATTATTATGCTTGTTAACAAAAAATACAAACAAACTGAAGAAAAGGGAAGAACATTAATGTCAAACAAATATGCATCCCCATCCATTCTGAATTTATGTGTGTGTGAAATCTACGTTTTTTAGTCTCAAAACTACGTGTTGTGGTCTTTCTTTTATGTATTGCTTTATGACGTTTTATGAAAAATCCGTACGTGATGAAGAAAAATGGATATCATTTTCGGATTCAGCATACAGGAATTACCGTAGAACACGTACAAATTTCAAGACAATAAAACCATCGCAGACCTGTGTTATTCACGTCTTAAGAGTGTAGCCGGGTTTGAATCCCTAACGAACTGGTGCTAAGATTCCACATGTTTTCCGCGAACTGTTTAAAAACGTGTAGTGTTTCATATTTGTTGTTTATACGTTTACTTAGTTTTAGTTTTAATTCCTACCCTTCTTTCTGCAGTAACTCATGGGAATTGTGTAATCTTTCTTTTTACTAACACTCAAATACATCAGAATCACTTCACTTGAATAAAACTGCTTAGAAAAAGATAAACAAACTAGATGAGTTAAACTAACTTACTCTTGATCAAAACAACACAAATAAACTTTAGCCAAAGGAGCATCGTTTGAAATCTCAAGTCCTATCGTACGACAATCATGCCATTGGATGCTATTTACATGTTGCACATTTACTTAGGTTTCATTTCAAGAAAATAATAGGTCTCTGAAACAACTAATGATTATAGCGGGAATTAGGTGAAACGTCCAATACAGAAATACCCGAGCAAGACTCTGAAAAATGTGGAGATTACTGAACTCAAAGAAATAAAAAAACAATATAGATTCGATAGGATTATCGAACTTAAATGAAATCAACCGCATACCAGTGGATCATTGGACTTAATTAAGATAGCTCAGAAACAGAGGCATATCAGATTTAAATGAAACAGACCAAATAACAGAGGAATATCAGATTTAAATGAAACAGACCAAATAACAGAGGAATATTGGAATTAAACGAAGTAGATCAGATAACAGAGGAATATCAGATTTAAATGAAACAGACCAAATAACAGAGGAATATGGAATTAAACGAAGTAGATCAGATAACAGAGGAATATCGGATTTAAATGATATAGATCAGATAACAGATTAATAATGGATTTAAATGAAATAGATCAGATAACAGATTAATATCGGATTTAAATGAAATAGATCAGATAACAGAGGAACATCGGAATTAAATAAAATAGATCCGATGCCAGTTAATTTATCAGACTTATATTAATCAGGTACCAGATGATTATTAGGCTTAAATATAGCAGATATCAGATGATTACTAGGTTTAAATACATCAGATACCAAATGATTATAAGATACCAATGGAATATCTAACAATAACACGGCTATCACTCAAAACCAGTATTAAGATCTTAACTGTAATCTGTGGGCTATCATAGGAGTTGTGCGTCTTAAGTGAGCTTTTTTGATATACCTAAGGATTATGATCTTAACAAAAAATTTTGAGATACCTAAAATTTATCATAGTAGCTGAAATCTCTGAGGCATCAGAGGGTTGCAGTTAAATGACATCTCTGAGACACTGGAGGATTGTAGTTTGTTTGTTTGTTTGATTGAAGCTAAGCACAAATACACAATGGGCTATATGGGCTCTACCCACCACAAATATAGAAACCCGGTTTCTAGCGCTGCAAGTCCGCAGACATGCCACTGTGGCACTGGGGGGCGAGGGCTATGGTTTAACTGAAATCTCTGAAACATTAGATCTAAACTGAAATCTCGAAGAAACCAGGGAATTGATATATTAGCTGCAATTCTGATGTGCTTGGGTTATAGCGAAATTTATGATGAAGAAGAAGATTACCAGAAATTATGTATATTTTTTTTATCCCCATCTTAATCTTGAAAACTGAGGGCATCATTATTGTTATAAAACACGATGATAAAACCTTCTGTTCAATAATTCATATGAGAATAAACTTACCGTTACTTTGAACTCTTAATCTTCACGTCATTCGGCAATTTTTCTATTAACTTGAGGCAGTTTCTTGTTTCCTTACAATGCTTATTTTGAAATAAAAATAGTCTACCTGTCTTTAACAATCACTTACAAACCCATCAACAGTAAAACACGCACACGCTTTGCGAATATTTCATCCAGCTAAATATCAAGCAATTTTTTTTGAAGAAATATATCTGAGGAAGCTGAGAAGTCGACGGGCGGGCCTGCTGTTTGGCCGACAGTACTGGTGTAATCTTAGGGCTAAGCGTCTTCACAGAAGCCTGACGCTCGATCTTCCATCGACCGCAGCAGATTTGACTGAAGTCATAGGGAAGCACGTGCATGGGCTGAGCTCACTCGACAGCAGGGAGGACTCGAGAACCCGCAGTGGCACGAGTCGCTCGTGTCGCGCCTGCACTAGCGTGAATGAAAAACACAAACATAATTGGATTATTTGTCACTAAAGTAAATAGGTTTGATACTGATTTATAATTTCATTATGTATTTTTAGCAAAGGAAGGCATGATTGACTCTCGTTAGATAGATAAAGAAAGAAGTAGAATGTTCTAGATTGAGTCTTGTGATGAAAGCGTTTGTTGAGTTATCCATATACCCATACGGTAAGATCGTGTAAACGATATTCAACATAACTTATATTGTCTATCCTTTCTGCAAATCTTCTGAAACATTGTATATATATATACCACGTGCTGTAAAACACAGATGCTTATATTCTAAACATAAACCTGATTTTGCGGTGCAGGACAGAGAAATGTAGTTAAATGAAAATAATTAGGTTCGGTTATATCACTATGCTTCAGAGCTGAATGGACAGTTTTATAATTAGGTTCGGTTATATCACTATGCTTCAGAGTTGAATGGACAGTTTTATAATTAGGTTCGGTTATATCACTATGCTTCAGAGCTGAATGGACAGTTTTATAATTAGGTTCGGTTATATCACTATGCTTCAGAGCTGAATGGACAGTTTTATAATTAGATTCGGTTATATCACTATGCTTCAGAGTTGAATGGACAGTTTTATAATTAGGTTCGGTTATATCACTATGCTTCAGAGTTGAATGGACAGTTTTCGAAACACATAGACGATTCATCAAAAGTTGGGGGATATCGAAAAATAAATCTTATATCAAGTAGGTTGTAGTTGTAAAGAAATAAATCTTATATCAGGTAGGTTGTAGTTGTAAAGAAATAAATTTTACATCAATCAGGTGTAGCTGTAAAAATAGATCTTATATCAAGTAGGTTGTGGTTGTAAACAAATAAATCTTACATCAACTAGGTTGTGGTTGTAAAGAAATAAATCTTACATCACGTAAGTGTAGCTGTAGAAATATATCTTACATTACGCAGGTGTAGCTATAGAAATAAATAATAAAAAGGTAAAAAATTAAAAAGTGTAATACAGGTAAAACAGTAGAAGCACACTCTGTAAAATCAGCTTTTAATACTGAGAATACAGGTGGGGATGTAAACATCCTTAATAGACTGTTACAGATATATATTGTAATACTGAGAATACAGGTGGGGATGTAAACTTGCTTAATAGATTGTTACATATATATTGTAATACTGAGAATACAGATGGGGATGTAAAATTGCTTAATAGTTTGTTACAGATATATTGTAACACTGAGAATACAGGTGGGGATGTAAACTTGCTTAATAGATTGTTACAGATATATTGTAACACTGAGAATACAGGTGGGGATGTAAACATGCTTAATAGATTGTTACAGATATATATTGTAATACTGAGAATACAGGTGGGGATGTAAACTTGGTAATATATTGTTACAGATATATATTGTAATACTTAGAATACAGGTGGGGATGTAAACTTGGTAATATATTGTTACAGATATATTGATCAGCTTAGGTAAACCAGAGAAAAGAGGTCTAGTGGAACTCAGTTTTCTGTAAGATATTATCACAATACACAACCAGTAAAGTTCATAAAAGTTATTCTGATCAGTTTTTCAAAACTGGAAATACTTTTAAAACCAAATATTCTTTAACTGAGATATTGTAAATATTTTTATACCTTTACTTAATCAACCGTGTGGTTCTGAGTGAAAGTATGATGTGTGAATAGGTTTCAAAAACCACTATAAGACATAATTTCCGTGATGAAAAGAAACATTTTGTGAATATTGAGTTAAAGTCATAGTTTCATATAAAACAGCGAAGTATGCCTCTAGAAATTAGGTTTCGTTGTACTCTATCTTGGATAGTCAATTTACTGTACTCATTTTGAGCAATACATACTTCAAATACTATAGGAGTTAAAGTGTTGGAGACATTGTCTCTGGTTAAAAAATTGACACGCTGAAAATAACGTGGTTAAATAAGAAAAGTAGCTACTATAGGGACAAACAAATCTCAATAAATGTTTTTCTATAGTTTGTACAAGCAAAGGAAAAGGTGTTACCTGTAAGTTGAACAACGTACAGAACCTGGAGAAATGTGAGACTTAACACCTATGAGTTGACAGTACCGATGGCTTAGTGTGATCCTTAGCTCAGAATCGTACAAACAGTACGTGCGGAACCTGGATAGATAAGTGGCTTAGCAAGAACCTACGAGTTTACCACACTGGTGTCTTAGTGTGATCCTTCGTCAAAATCATACAATACGTGCAGAACCTTGTAAGACACGAGGCTTAACACGAACCTATGAGTTTACAGTACTAGTGGCGGAGTGTGATCTTCAATAAGAATCATACATACGCTCAAGGAACGAGTTGCAGAATACTCCTGAAAATGAGATGTCCAAGAAGAAAGAATAATGATTAAGGCTCGAAAAAAAAACAACAAAAAACACAGTGCTATATAGATTTAGTGATATTAAAAACACAGTGCTATATAGATTTAGTGATATTAAAAACACAGTGCTATATAGATTTGGTGATCTTATCAGAGTCTAAATCCCTTCGTTCAGTAAATGCATTATTCTCAAATAGGGTAAGAAGAAACTACGAGAAGAACTGAGTGATGGCAGCAAAACTAAAAATCACCCCGAAGAAGAACGATCGAGAAAGGACATGACTACCAGCGAGAGAACAAATGAAATTGAAAACAGGAAATTAGGAGATTTGGAATCTTCCTTAAACAGCGAGATAGTCGAACAGATTGTCTGTGAAAAAAAACAGGGAATATATATGTATTCCATAAACTACTTCTGCTGTTTACAGGGTGTTTAATAAAATTGCTATGCGCATGACACGCGAAACGATAGTGATTAATGTTGCTAATTTTGCTATAAATAGCAATTATTCTTAGGTTATGATAACTGAAAAAATATTTTATTGCAAAATTAGGTAGTGTAATTCGGTAAGAATCAAACCTACAATTTCTTGTGTTGCGGTGACTAGTGTTTCAATCATTACAAGAAACTAGGTAACAGCTTTCGAAAAGACTTGCAGCTCTACATCGAAACTAGGGCACGCCTTGCCTGTTATCACAATATCTAAACTATTTTGTTTAAAATGCATTTTTCTACTGTTCTATTTTAGATTTTTTTTTCTCCTTATAAGCTACAGAAACACACCAACATGCGAATTACTTTTTCTTGAATATGAAATCTTTACATTCTGTGAATCCAAATTCCCCTTCAATAGCATTCTTTCAGCTGAACATCTTTGGAGATCTTCTGAAAAAAAGGTCCAATTTAGCTTTGAAATATCCACGTTTTGTTGTTATTAACGGCAAAGTAGAGCAGTCCGGAATGTTGGGATTTTTCTGTTTTTTATTTAAAAAATGTTATTTATACGTGCTTCAACAGACACGCAAACGTTTTTTCATTTTTATCACGTTTCATTAGGCTAAAGTCTCAACAGTTCTCTCCATTTCGTTCTATTCTGCAAACGAATTAAAAAATTAAATTAGATGATGGTATTATTTCACCAACTAATAATAGATATTTCAATACTTCGAGGTATAGTTGAAGCACTGGGTGGTTTACATTCACATGCATGACCATTTCGTTGGTTCATGAATACTTGAATAGCACGAATACTTGAATAGCTCTAACGTTTCTTGTTATACGTCATTAGTTCCATCAACATAGTTAAAGCACTGGATGGTTTACATTCACGTACATGACCATTTCGTTGGTTCACGAATACTTGAATAGCTCTAACGTTTCTTGTTATACGTCATTAGATCCATCAACATAGTTGAAGCACTGGATGGTTTACATTCACATACATGACCATTTCGTTGGTTCACGAATACTTGAATAGCTCTAACGTTTCTTGTTATACGTCATTAGATCCATCAACACAGTTGAAGCACTGGATGGTTTACATTCACATGCATGACCATTTCGTTGGTTCACGAATACATGAATAGCTCTAACGTTTCTTGTTATACGTCATTAGTTCCATCAACACTGACCACTGACGGAACCGGTCATGAGATATATTCAGTGTTTAAGGAAACATATCATTAGAGAGTGAGTGTTTTTCTTATAACAAAGCCACATCTGGCTATCTGCTGTGTCCTCAGATGGAAATCGAACACCCGATTTTAGCGTTGTAAACCCATAGACTTACTGCTGTCCCAGCAGGGGACATCATTGTAGAATCAATTAGAATAACATAACAGACTTCACAAATTTAGCAATTAAAATTACAGTTGGAGCTCATATTGAATACAGTTTTACAGATGTTACTTTCGAAGGCCCCAGTGGCACAACGGTATGTCTGCGGACTTCTACAGCTAGAAACCGGGTTTCGATACCCGTGGTGGGAAGAGCATTGATAGCCCTTTGTATAGCTTTGTGCTTAATAACAAACAACAACCCTTTCGAAGAAAATTAAACGTGAATAGAAATATGAATCTTTTAAAAGATGATTTTTAAGCATCATCATCACCTCATGGCTCGCAAACAACAAAACTCAAAATCAATATATTTGGCAAGTTCCAAGACTTTAAAGACCTTGTGCTGAAAATTTAAAGAAGTGGCATAAACAAGGGGGACAATTTTCACAAAAATTTCATAAGAACTCAGTGAAAGAACGTTTGATTTCTCTTAACAAAAATAACCTTTATATGCATATTGTATATGAGAGCGGCCACTGAATGGAGAGCTTTTGATCTTTGAATGAAAACTGGGGTTGTAGAATTTTGGTCGTAAAGTATTTATGCACTACACGTGTAGTCCTCATTATTCAGCAGAATTAAAGAATAAAGTAACATTATCATTTCCGTGACGATCATAAGCCTATCAAATCAAAAAACAAATGATAAATTCTTCAATTTCTCTTTAAAAATCCTTTAATGCTAGGGGCGCTTTTTCATTGGTTCGTTTGATAAGCTGAAACTGTTCCCAGATAGACGTGACACTTACATTGTTCTATGATTCTGGAAACTTCTATGGCATCATTAATACGTTACAAGGGGACGCGAGCCATGAATCCTCGGGTTTGTAACTCAGACATACTGATCACTAGGCCATACCTTGACCATCTCGAGAAGTAGTGGTGATTAATTTAAGGTCATCTAACAGCGAATTGTGTAGGAATAAGTATGTTCTAGGGTTATTGTGGCACAGTAGTCGATCAAAGCATAGCTGCTGTCGAAAGCAGAATAATTAGTTGCCCATCGACATTTCAAGAAAATGAAGATTTTTGTTCTCATCTTGTTATTTAAGAAATGTATTATCTTATGTGAGTTTCGTTAACAGATGAAAAAAACAAACAAACACTGCACTTGTTTTGTTCAATCGGGAAATGAGTACCACAAACCGTAACCATGGTAACCAACACTTTCAAGTATTTCAACAACACACACACACACAAATACGATTCGCACTTTGGGCCGTTGGTGTGTTGAAAGCTGACTTACCTGCTTTTCTCTAGTCTAGACATCAGGTCAAAATTAGGGACACTTATGTATAAGTACACATCTTGCGCAGCTTTTCGCAAAAATTCTATAAAATAAACAAATATTTTCAAAGTTTAGAAGGTGTGTAATGATTAGCGTTGACACCTCTATTTAAACAATCTAAAGTAATTACAGAAAAAACATTGCTTGTTTGTTTGTAAATCTGTTAAATTAACCCATCTCACGACTGAATTTAGTTACAAAAATATTAATAACTAACTGATAATTAAAGTAAATATTATCAAGCTTTATTCTTAATTAATTGTTGTTTTAAAAACGAATAGGAAAATTCTTCTTTTTGGTATCTTTCATCAGAGCAATTGTTTTTAGTTTAGAAATACTAATCCTAACATAAGTATATCTCAAATATAAATTAATGTAACATCATTGAGTTACTTGCAGTTATAGTACGGTCCTTATTGTTCCTTGTAATTATTTCAGTAAAAACACTAGAGCGTCAGGTTATTTTATTTTAGTCATTATGATAATTGTAGATGGCGATTTTAGCTACCAGATGCGGCTCGATATACTACTTAATGCCGTGTAGTTGCAAGAGATCCGTAGCAACACCCGTTCTCGTGATGCTGACACCATAAAAACTACGTCTTATTTATACAGACTTCACTATAACGTATTTAAATTAGGTATAGTGAGATATGTCTATATATGTGTGTAAAGATTTGTTCGATATATACGAGTCTCTTGTATTTAAATAAGTTCGGATTGACTACTTCTGAAGCTAAGAGATTTTTAAAATAAAAATGACTTGATGGTTTATTCGATAATTTATTTATTTATATGTTTATTTACTTCATTCTAAACTAATCACTATAGTTATCATTACTTAGCAACTGTAAACAGAATTCAACTTATATTTCTTCGTTGTGAATAACTTAAAAAAAACAGTAGAATGAAACTTGTTCTGGACTGAGTGAAACTCTAAATCTTGTTATCTTGGACTGTTTCATATCTTCTTATCAGCTAACTCATCCTGACTAGGCCAAACTGTTTTATCATCTTATCTAAGCCAAGCTGTTTTACCATCCTGACTAGGCCAAGCTCTCTTACCACCCTGACTAGTCCAAGTTCTCTTACCATCCTGACTAGGCTAAGCTCTCTTACTAGCTAACTCATTCTGACTTGACTAGGTCAAATTCTCTTACCAATTATCTCATCCTGATTAGATCAAGTTATCTTACCAACTATCTCATCCTGATTAGATCAAGTTATCTTACCAACTATCTCATCCTGATTAGATCAATTTATCTTACCAACTATCTCATCCTGATTAGATCAAATTATCTTACCAGTTATCTCATACTGATTAGATCAAGTTATCTTACCAACTATCTCATCCTGATTAGATCAAGTTATCTTACCAACTATCTCATCCTGATTAGATCAAGTTATCTTACCAACTATCTCATCCTGATTAGATCAAATTATCTTACCAATTATCTCATCCTGATTAGATCAAATTATCTTACCAGTTATCTCATACTGATTAGATCAAGTTATCTTACCAACTATCTCATCCTGACTGGCTGAGTAGATCAAATTATCTTACCAACTATCTCATCCCGATTAGATCAAATTATCTTACCAATTATCTCATCCTGATTAGATCAAGTTATCCTACCAACTATCTCATCCTGATTAGATCAAGTTATCTTACCAACTATCTCATCCCGATTAGATCAAATTATCTTACCAATTATCTCATCCTGATTAG